>NC_067475.1:13074328-13219190 GCF_947179515.1 Apodemus sylvaticus
CCTAGAGTAAGAAGGACTGAACTTGAAATGATCAGGTCTTAAGTAGTCTTGGGCTGGTGCAGTAAAACTCCTACCCCAAAAAGCCCTTGAAAAGGACACACAACTGAGTTATATTTACAAATGGCATGCCTAATCGGGCAAATGTACCACTGCACTACTCTCTTCCCCAGCTACGAAATCCCTTGTTCCTTATGGTTCCTCCAGGCCACATGCTACTGCTCCATCTTACTTCCACCTCTTCCTTTTTCATTCTTCCTTCTTCCTCCCTCTTCCTCTTCAAAACTTTCAGCCCCACCTTTTCCTTCCACTGCCCAATCACAGGCTCTAGCCTTTATTTGAATAAAGTGGGGAGCCAGTTTATATGAAGTCCCCTGAGTAAATGACCTACTCCTTGACCAAGGCATCCCTTTTTGAGAAGTGGAATTGGCTTCAAAATAAAACAAGCACCAGGGCAATCCACAACATGGGGGCACTGAAGTAACTAACTCAGAAGTTTAGGGGTGCACGTGTCATGAACTTGGGCACACAGATGGATATCTCCTGGATGTCAGTTTTTACCTTCTATCTTGATTCTGAGATCCTTGAAGGCAGCTTTCTCTTGGAATGCACTCCTATGGGCACTGGACAACCTGGCTATGAGCTTCCCGGGATCCAAACTCAAGTCATATTCAGCTATGCCATCAACCCTTAAGTATCATTTGTATACTGAAAATAAAGACACTGCTTCCTAAAACAGAATACGGTTTTTGTTTTGGGTGCCATCTTTTAATGAGGAGTATGCTGTTCTATGATCACAAGCCATTTTTAACAATAAAAAATATACTTGAACTATAAAATCAATTCAACAAGACATTTTGTGCTCACTGACTCCAATTACCTGAAAACAAAGTCTGAAGCCCCAAGAGTAGTCCCAGCAAAGACATGTACCCTCATTATATTCTAAGTTTACATAGCTAGGTATAGTTTAAACTTTGAGTTCATATGTGACATGTTGCACTGATTAGGAGGAGAAAAAAAAAATCTTGTGGCAGTCATGTGACATCTTTTATAGGAAACTAAGAATGAGTTCTGAGCCTTGTTGTCCTGAGAAAGAGAAAAAATCGTTTTTGTCATTGGGGAAGAATGAAAGGAATAGGGGTGTTGATTGATGAGGCAGACAGAAAGAGACAGCGGGTCCAAACTGCTGCACAATATGCTCAATTTTAAATGTATGTAATAAACTTAAAACAGTAATGCGGTAGCTCAGTAATGTAGTCTTAAAATGCAGCAAACCAATTATACGTTCATTTAAAATTTCATGTCCTTATAATAAGGTTTGTTCTTTATTTTAAGACTTTATTGTAAGTAGAGATGAAGGGTTTTTTGTTTTGTTTTTATTACCTGAGTCTGTCTTTGAGTATAACAAAAAAGCTTATTCTGGGCATGTCTGTGTGCATATGAACGGTGTAGCCAGATTTTGTAAAACTGTACTGATTACTTACTATTGTCCTTTAATTATTTTCCTAAACACAATCCCAATTTTGAGAACACACAAAAGGATTTTAAACATGTGTCTCAGTGTCCTATCTCGCCCACAGCTTCTCTTGTGTGTTATGAATTTCTTCCTTATGTATCCTTATAGTAACTTTTATTATCTGTTTATTTTTCTTCAATTTATTCAATAATCACCAGCCTGCTCTGACTTTCCCTTCCTTTCTTTTTCCCTTTTCGAAATGGATTCCCTTGGCTCTTTTAGAGATAAAGACAATGATGTACTTGAAACAGATCCAAAATTAGGTTATCCGTAATATTTCAAATTAGAGCACTATCTGGAAATCAATGCCATTTGGGATCTACAATTTTACCATATGGTCTCAGCAAATATTCATTATAAAGACATTTACATCCTTCTCTATTTTCTCTGTATGATATATTTCAGGAGAAAAAGTTATAAAAACAATGATAATCACATCTCTTTCTTATTTGTATTAGGATGCCATATTAATCTTATTAGGAAAAATATCTCCTTCACATAATAAGTGAATTCTTTTCTTATCAAAGAACTAGATCCTGAGGGGATGCTATTATCATCTTGTCTACATTCCCTTTTTTTTTTTTTTTTTGCCTGTTGCCCAAACCTATTAAGAAGACTTTTGATTTTTCTGCATGCTCCCAAGGATGTCCTCTTGGTATTGCTGAATGTCATCTTAGGTAATTCAAAAGCTCTCATTTTAATTACCTATGTCCATTATTCATTTCCCACACTTTCCAGGAGGAGGGAAAGGAGACTTCTCAAGGCTTCTATCGCAGCTCTTCCAAAGGATACACTCTTTAATTACAAAGAATTGTCAAAAAGACACTCCCTAGGTACTCCAGGGTAGGTGAGCTTTGGCAATTATCTCATGGCTATATATTTAATGTGATTAAATGATATAATAGAATCATATTTGTTGTAAAATACAGCCAATACAAAGATATGTGCCAAAGACACACCAACACAGCTATCAACCGGGAAAGAAATTTAGCAATGTTCTGATATATAAATTTATATGGATTTTGTTTTGAGAACCAAAATAAATTCATACTTTTTAAGAACAAAATTAAATGATATTTAATATAGAGCTATATCTATCTACATTTATTCTAATCTCTATATCTAGCATATCGTCAATATTTATCTATATACCTAAATTTGTAGGTATATTTATATCTGTATTTATATAGAGAGTTATTCGTATCTTAGATAGATAGGTATGTAGATGATGTATGTGTATATATATATATATTATTCTATATATTCTATATATTCTATATATAGATAGATATATATTATTCATACCTTAGATAGATAGGTAGATAGATGATGTATATATATACATACAGATAGATATAGATATAGATATAGATGATATAGATATAGATATATAGATATATAATCTAATGCATCTACCAGCCCTCATCAGAGAAATTGCATTGTTCAGGGAACACTGATTAGTTCACAAAAACCATAACTGGACAAAGTACTGAAGATTGTTTTCAGTACAATGTTGACCACAGGAAGCATCTACAACCCACTGGGCTCCAAAGCTCATGAACTATCAAGGAAGAAGAGGCAGAAATATTTTAAGATCTGAAAGTCATGGAGAACCTGATGAAACCTTGTCTTTAGGCCATTATAGAATCACTGTACTCATGAACTCACAACAGCTGTGATTGTTAGTTAGTACAAGACCTGAGTAAGATGAAGTCAATCAACCTTTCATCATGAATGGCGGCATGAAACCCTACTCCTAACTGTAGTAGATCTACTGACAATTGACAGTTGATGGGTAGAAAACAGGTAAAGACAAAGGCCCAAAATTATTCTACTTAATGAAATACACACAACCACTTAGGCAGCAGTAATCAAGACAAAAAAACAAAATTACATCAAAATAAAGAAAAAAATAAAGAACTGATATAAAACACAGAGAAACTACCAAAAACTAAAATCAAAGATACAGGTTTGAATGGTAGCTATGTAAGAAGATATATACCAGAGATGATAAAAGTGACAGCTCACTACTCTGTAGAAACATGCAAATTAAGAGAAAACAAATGAATATACAACATTACTGACTGAAAGAATTACCGCTTTAGAACTCAATATCCAATAAAATTAGTTTTCTCAAAGTGAAGAAAAAATTAAGTATTCTTAGAAATACAAGCATGTACACTTTACTGTTATCAAGTAGCTAGATGTGAAATCTGTCAAGATTTTATGGCAGAAAAATATTAGTTATAAATGAATTTGAATGTAGGTAACTAACAAAATAATGGAAACAGCATGAATAATGCTGAGTGGGCTGAGCGCTCTCTTTCTTTTAATGGGACTGGCTCTCAGTAGTCCTCAGTAGTCACTGTGTATATTACAAGCTGACCGCTACTTGCAAAGCTCCCGTCTCAGTCTTCTGAGTGCTCAGACTCCATGAGTCGGCTGCCATGAGGCCCAGCTGAAGAACTTGTAGTTGTTGTTATTGTTAATTTGCATATAATTGAAAAGATTAATTCCTTCCCACACCAAATAATCAGAAAATTTGAACTTGTAGTGGAAGCAAGTCACATTACAACAAATGAAGAAAAAGTATAAACAGAACCAGAAAGTAGCTAAAAGATTTACAAATATATCAAAGTATGAATTTTCCAAACAAGCTCATTTTATGGCAAGATTGTCAGCTTGCATTTAATGCCAAGATTTACAAGTAAGTTACAACTAAATGATATTTGATTTTAAAGTAGGATCTTTGTTCAAAGGAGAAGTGTAGGAGAGAATGTATCATGTGAGTGTTAGTCAAACCAGAGTGGGTAAATTAATGTAAAATATTATTGCACACTGGCAGACTAATTTATCAAATAGATGTAACAATGCGAAATGCATACTGAAATACCAATAAATCTTCAAATACGTAAATGGAACATGAACTGCTTAAACTAAAATTAGAAATAAGCAAATCCTTATGTGTACCTGATGACTTTACTCCTTTCCTGTCAGTATATTGTAGTATAAAAAGGCAGAAACTAATTGGTCTCACTGATATTATTTTTAGAACAGGAAAAGTCACCCAAAACATATCATTTATGTGGTCAAAGGAACATCCACCAATGCTGGCTATATCACAGCCCACAACACAAACATTAGTACATCTTAAGAACTTAAATTACACATGAACTAACAAAGCAATTGTCCTAGAGTAATCTACAGATTCAAGAACATTCCAATAAAAATTAGAGTATGCTTTGCAATTGGCAGTTTTATGTTACAATATATTAAGTAGAGGAATTAAAATCACCCAAATCAGAGCCAACAAACTAGTTCACTGTATAAGGTAACTCCTCCCAAGTCTACTGACCAGATTTCTCGCCTTGTGGTTCACATGGTAGGTGTAAAAAACTGACTTTTGGTTGTTCTCTGACCCCCTGACTTCCATGTCTCATTGTCCCAAACAGAAAACTAGACAGAGACATACATGCCCATGTATACACACACACACACACACACACACACACCACATACACAATGAATAAAGAGATAAACAAATATACTAAAAATTAAAATAAACTAAAAAAAGATTGAACAATGAAAACAGTGCTGAAGGGCATGATGCAAATTTATTTGCTGGGTTTTTCAGTGGAATGTGCTCAGTTTTCTTAAGTTCTCCAGTTACAAACCCTTATCATCCCCTTAAGATTGTGACATAAACTATTGTTCATTATGGTTTGTATTACTAAAATTTATTATCTATAATGGCTGTGTTGTCCATTCATTTTTGATGACTACTGGTATGTATTATTGCTCCTTTTAGAAATTGTATTATACATCCTTATATTGATTTGTGTTTACAAAGCTTGTCCTTCATCAAATCCGTGTGTGTGTGTGTGTGTGTGTGTGTGTGTGTGGTGTGAACTTTTCTAGATGGGTTGTTTGGAGTTAATCTTATAAAATAAGGAAATCTACATCACCTTGTAGGGTACGTGTTTTCATTTTTGAATTCTCTGATTTCATAAGCTCCTCCACTCCCTTCTCACATATCTCCACTCTCCGATTCCTGATACTGTTTTTCTTGGTTCATAGCCATTCATTCCAGAAGATCATTATCAATATTTGTGCTCATACTGGTTTCTGACTATTGTGAGCCAAAAGCAGGATAAGAGAAAGCAAGAAGACAAAGAATGTGGAGCTCCAAAGACATTTAAAAAACATTCCCACAAAGAATTTCTTCAGATTGTTTTCCTTTTGCTTCCATTCAGAACCATTGTTGGATAGCCATAGTTCTTTATTTATGATCTTTTCTGGAGACCAGTAGACAAATTGCAGATTGGCTTGATGTCACCAGGCATCTTTAATCTCTAGAGGTAGTTTTAGTCACAAGTTCCAAGGTTTCCTTCTTGAAGTCATTAGTATGTTCCACGGCTCTTCATATAATGGACTCTACATGCCTGAAGATCTTCTGCTTCGTGAAACTAATGATGAGAATTTTGAAGGCAAAATACATATATTTGTTAGGTTCTCTGGAATCAATCTGTAAACATTTTCATTATAGTTTTTGTATGATGTCTAGGAGAAGAAAAGGTGTAATACAGTGCTTACTGGCATAGCTATAGGCTAATAATAATCTGTCTGTCCATCAGTCCATCAGTCTGTCTGATTGACTGAGTGTCTATTTTTCTATCTATTTATCTTTCTGCTATATATTTCTGGAGTTGAATGCTAAAACTCATAGTTCCATTTCTCTCAGAGGTCTACATCCCCACTTACAAAAATCATCTATAAAAATCACAGATAAAGAGCTGTGGATACCAAGCAGTCGCTTTTCATTGAACAAAACTAAAACATCTGAAGAAAGAAATTCCTTATAGAAATATGGTTGAAGCGCCATTGGGGCTGCACTTTCTTTGCCTTATTGCTCTCACTCTGTTCTTTCCTTTCATACTTCCTTTTTTCTTTCTAACATTTTAGCATGCTTGCCTATATTTTTAGTTTTTAATTATTCAATTCTTCTCTCCCATATTACATCCTGACTGCAATTTTCCATCTCAATACCCCAGTCTCCCTCACTGTCTTCCCTTTCCCCCAGATCCACCCTTTCCTCTGCTGCTTCCTGTCAGGCAAGAATAGGTCTGTAAGGAACATCAACCAAACAAGGAAAATCAAGCCACAACAAGACCAGATGCATACCATCATGTTAAGGCTGGATGAGGCAACCCAGTAGGAGGAAGAGGGTCCCACAAGTAGGCAAGAATCAGAGACAGCCCTGTTCCCACTATTAGGAATCATGCAAGAACACCAAGTTACTCATCAATAACATATGCGGAGGACCTGGGTCAGACCTATTCAGGCTACCTGATCTCTGCAAGCTCCTGTGAGTCCCGGTCAGTTGATTCTGAGGGCTGCTCCTTCCTTACAGTCATAATTTAAGTTTATCTGATTTGAGGAAATGTTTTTCTTACTGCGAATGTTTTTGATTCTCAATATCTTCTTTTTAAACCCTAGATTGTTTACTGGTGCTCTGCCCTGTTCTTGGTTAGAATGCTTAATGAGGTCCTAAGAGTGAAACCTCCCTAACAACCACCAGGTTTCCAGAGAGGTTCAGTGAAACAACCAAGTGTGATTGGCAGAATCTGTTCAGTGGGACTTGCCTCTGCTTTTGAAGTAAACAATGGCTTAGGGTTAGGCAGTCCTGTGAAGTATACAGGCACCACCCCAGGCTATTATTTTGAATAATCTGCTCTGGCATGGGAACATTCACGCACAGGGTTGAGTGTTTCAAAATATGCTGTGCTACATGAGTGCCTAGAGCACCTGGAGGTAAAAGCAGAGCCCCGTGTAAGGATGAGTGATGGGCCTTTCTGTTTCCCTCAGTGTTCAGGCAGGTGTGCTGGCATTTACACCTGCCCATGTGAGGTAGCAATCAGAGGGAGATAAAACTCCTTGATGTTTATACATTTTCAGTGTATAAAGAATCCCTCCAGTCACTAAGGCAGTTGACTTCTGATTGTTATGTTGTTCTCTCCTGTCTCACGTTATCTTATTTTAGGGAAGAGGTGATTTTTACAAGACTACATTTGCTCCTCATTCAATTTTACAAATATACAACCAACTTATTAGGGGGCTGCGGCATGCTTTCACATTTAAAAGGTAAGATGTATACATTGATGCCACAGGAAGAGAAGCAGCATGACGAGCCGTGGGGAGAATCCAATGTCAATGCATTCTGGGACTGGGCCATTTTCATAACTAGATTTCATTATTAAATTGAAGAAAATAATAAAGTTTGCCATGGAAAGCTATGACTGAATATGCATGTGGGGAGTTGAAGGTGTGGAGAAGGTTGGTTCAAGAAGAATGATGGGTAGGCAGGACAAGACAAAGTCGTCCTTAAAGGAAATGCGGAATGAAACAAAGAAGTTTTCATTTTGTACAGACAATGGCACGCACTGCCAATGTAATTCTTATTAATGCAAGTGGAAATTCAGCCACACTCATTTCATCCCTGTTAAATAAGTGAGTTTGCAACAGATATCAGACATTATTTAAGAAAGAAGAAATGAAAGTATTATCTAATTCAGAAGGAATTGCTAAACGAAAATCATAGGATAGCCAAGATAATATGTGAAGTGGGAGGAGAGAGCATGCGTAGTGTGTGTCAAGTGGGTCTCACTGGATGCTGGGAGACACCTGACTGCTGCCAACATGTGATTCCTATGTTAGCCGTTCTTGCCTTTTGAAATGTGTCCCTTCTAATTGCATTTAAGTCTTTCTAGCACAGGGCTTCCTTCACACAGGTATTTTGTCTGCTCAGTAGATTATCATTCCTCTTCTCAACCTTAGCCCATGGTCCAGTGAGGATGACTGGGCTACACACGTAATGGGCTTAAGAAAGACTTTGCCACATATGAAAAGAATTCAGTAAACCTTCAGTGATTAAAATGATGCTAACTCTCTTTTTCGTCCAGATCATATTTACTCTAAATTGCATGGCTCCAAATTCCTAAAAAAAAAAAAAAAGTTTAAAGGAAGAGAGAACAATCCTGAAGCATTCAGGCTAATTCGAAGGATCATAGTTATTAAAGAAATGTGCAAAGAAACCCCATGTAAGGCAACCCCAGATCCTAAAATGTGGCAAAGATTCCATCCAACAGCTTTAAAGACATAGTTATGCTGCAAGGACTGACATCCACTTTAGAAATTTAAATGAATCTTAAACTAGTTCAGGAGGCCAGAATGTGAATAATTTAATTAATAAGTTCTTTTTTTCCAAGTCATGAAAATAAAACACATTTTTGTAACAATGAATATTAATATCAATTTCCTGAAAAATCGTCCTTATGTGACTTTCTTCATTTTTTTCAGTAAAAACCTGTTACCATTCCTTATTTTCTGGCTTATTGGCTAAAACAACACCTTTTTTCCTGTCTAATAGAAGTTCATGGAGATTTCCACTAATGAGATTAAATTGAGAAAGACTTTGACCCTTTATTTAGATCTTTCACTTCCTGAAGTTATATATTAATGTATACTATAAAAAGAAGTTAATAGGTGAAAATTGTATAACATTGATGTAAAATATTAAAATGCAAATTAGAATGGTTATTATTAACTTTTTATGGCATATGAATAAAAACAGATGATCACACAAATTATTTCAGCATTCAAGTAGAAAATAAGTTTGATATCCACGCTACAGTGGCCTTATGTAATCATGGTCTCTACATCTTCAGATTCAGTCAAACATGCTAAAATAAATGCATACTGACCATGGATAGACTTTTATGTCACCATCATGATAACAGTGGTGGTTTGATGAATCCTTGCTTGGCTCCAGGGACTTCTGGGTGAGAATAGTGAGGGAATGAAGAAATGACAGACACACAAGAGAGCCTAGGTCTTTTGGGCTGGGTTCTTGGATGGAAAAACCACAGCACTCCAGAAACTTAGCTTGTTTATTATAAACAGTTGAACAGAGAGATTGGGTTATTGCCCGCACAACTGTGGACAGGGTAGTAAATACAAATAAATGAGGAACAACTTATGGCATACCATTGAATCAAGGAGACAGAGCAAACCTCTGTAAGAGTAGTCTTTATAGAGGAGCAGGCTTTTGGTCTTAACCATCCTGTGGGTATTATGGTGGGTATCACCTGTATACATTATTGAACATACATGGGGACCAGAAGAATGCCTGGCCTCTGATTCTCATTGAGGTGGGTGAAAGGAGGTGTTGCCATTTCCCATTGGTATGAGGCTGTGGTCCTTACATGACTGCTCCTGTGTCTATAGCACACATTCACTGGGAAATTTATACACTTAGGAGTTCCTCTAGGATACACCTACTTCATTTCCACAGCATGGCAATGTATTGTAATGACTACTTACACAGCATTTACATTGTATTAGGTCTTACATATGAGCTAAGATGATTTAAGTGTATACCAAGATGATGTACATAGGATGTATATAATCACATTTTATGTGAGACATTGGCATGCATGAGTTCTGTTATTTTAGGAGGTAGTGACCTAGCACCAGTCTCCTTCACTCCCCCATCTCTCTCTCTCTCTCTCTCTCTCTCTCTCTCTCTCTCTCTCTCTCTCTCTCTCACACACACACACACACACAATTGGTTTTTTGATTTTTATGAATGTCTCACTTAATTTGTAGAACATAAACTGAAGGCCAAGTTTGCATTTTATGTGTACAAGTATAATGTTTTAAAGTTGACTACATTTAATGACCACATTACCTGGTTAGTTTCTACTAGTTTTGTAGCATCTTTGAGGCTTCAACAACTATTTTAAATTATTGTAATAATTTTCCATTTTCTTACCAAAGTGTTGGTGTGTATTTGTGACGGGATCTATGAGCATGCAGGGTGAAAGGGCAGGGCCTCTGATATTTCCTCCTTTGGGATTACACCTGTCACCATATGTAGACAGAGGATGGTACCCAGCAAGACTCAGCGCACTTCCTGTCAGCATCACCCTAAAGATCTGGAGTTACACACACCCAAATATCCACCCTAGATTTTTTGCATAGATTCTGTGATTTGGATTCAGATCCTTCTGTGTGGGTAACAAGTTGTTGAATCCAGACACACACTTCTCTCAGATCTTTACCAAAGTCAGGAGTTGGCAAAGGAAGAGAAGGCAATAGAGAGAGAGAGTCAGAAACAAAGAGAGATTGGGAACACACACAGGGAATCCACTGATAATTTAGTCAGAAAACACTAAAAATTTATAAGGTGCACAATTTCCACAAGCCATTCGGTACAGTTTTGACAAGTGAGTTGGAAAAGCAGAGCTCCACCACAAGAAAGCACAGAAACATAGTCAACCAAAGAGACAGAATGTGTGCATCTAGCAGACCGGCTAAGAAAACTAAGTGTAGCTCAGTGTGACTACGTTTACAGCTTTGGGGTAAAATGAAGATTGAGAGGAGACTTTATAGGCATTACAAAAAATCATACGCAGAGCCAGAATGTTCCGTGGTTACCTCTGTGTTCTACCCAGCCTGTAGAATCACCATTGAGAATGATCAGGCCCTAAGACGAACTTCTTCTTTTTGTTCTTTTTTATTATTATTACATAGTTTCTTAGTTTATATTTCAAATATTATCCCCTTTGCTGTTTTCCCCTCCAAAAACACCCTGTCCCATCTCCTTGCCTCCTACTTAGCAACCCACCGGCTCCTTCTACCCTGCCCTGGCATTCCCCTACACTGGGGCATCCAGCCTTCTCAAGATCAAGGGACTCGCCTCCCTTTGATGACCAACAAGGCCATCCTCTATTTGAATTTTGTTTGGTCTGTGAATTGTATCTTGGGTATTCCAAGTATCTGGGCTAATATCCATTTATCAGTGAGTGCATACCATGTGTGTTCTTTTCTGATTGGGTTACATCACTCAGGATGATACTTTCTAGTTCCATTCATTTGCTGAAGAATTTCAAGAATTCACTGTTTTTAATAGCTGAGTAGTATTCCATTGTGTAAATGTACCACATTTTCTGTATCCATTCCTCTGTTGAGGGATATCTGGCTTCTTTATAGCTTCTGGCTATTATAAATAAGGCTGCTATGAACATAGTGGAGCATGTGTCTTTATTACATGTTGGAGAATCTTCTGGGTAATACCCAGTAGTGATATAGCTGGGTCCTCTGGTAGTACAATGTCCAATTCTCTGAGGAACCGCCAAACTGATTTTCAGAGTGGCTGTACCAGCTTGCACTACCACCAGCAGTGGAGGGGTGATCCTCTTTCTCCACATCCTCAACATCACCTGAAGTTTTGATCTTAGCCAGTCAGAATGGCTAAGATGAACTTCTACTTAGTAAATATGCAGACCTGACTGGGTGTTCCATGAGGTGGTAGAGTCTGTGTGGCAGAGTGTCTTCCACAGTAACAGCAAGCAGTCATGAGTCTCCATTGCACAGTGTCCCCTACAGTGGCTCCACAGAAGCAAACAGACATGACTGGAAGGGTCCTTAGTAGAACTAAGGTCTCACAGGTCAAAAATGAGCAAGGATTTGGAATGGCATCTCTTTAGTAGCCTAGGTGTTACTTGTACAGAGCCGTATTGGAAGTTATACCACATGGTAGGAACTTGACTTTGGCCAAGGACAATCCCTGGCTTTGGGCAGGAATCTGCCGTTTGGGCATAATAGGGAAGTAGGTAAAGGCAGGAATTTTTATCCTAGGGTGGAGAAGCTTAGAGTGAAGTTTAACCTCATTGTTCCTCCAGGTCTACAAATTCCTGAATTAAGCAGGTGAGCCACCCAATTAAGCAGTTGAGACAAGGACCTCCAGGAGAAGCTAGACAACTTCCGCTGGAACTGAAGCCTGGGGGGAAGGGTTTTGCCCAAACTGATAAAAGGTCTGCCTGCCATTAAAGTTTCAGCCTCGATCAGTAAAATATTGTCCTGGCCTTTCTTTTCGCCCCTTCCCCATCTATCCCTCAGCTTCTGTTCCAGCAACCCAGTTCGTAATAGCTGCAGGCAGCTATGGAATACAACAGTTACTGATAGCCATATGGAAGATTCCCTAAACAAGCTTCAGATCCTGTGTTAGTAGCCCTGACCCTCACTTTACTGTTTCTGAGACCCTAACAAAGAAAGCACTCTTCTGAAGCTACAACATTGTAAATATGTGCTACCTTAAGACAACCCATTTTCTATTATATTATTATGAAGCTATAGGCAATTAGTACATGGAAGAGTTTGGAACTTAAAAGAGGAATGGGAAATCAACCATTATAAATGTTCAAGGAAGACACTGCTTGTAATCTACAATCTAGAGAAGACCTAGAAAGCCATAAGTAGAAAGGAAAGGGATGTAGGGCACTCGAGTAAGGCAGCAAATGCAACTTGGAGATTGGTTCAGCAATCTTGAGTAAAGCATGAATATAACATGCCAGCATGTGATGTAAGCAGTAGAAAAGACAAGGCCGCAGAGATCGCTCAGTGGTTAAGAGCAGTGTCTGCTCTTCTGGAGGAGCTGGGTTCAATTCCCATTCCACACGCCAGCATATAACTGACTGTAACTCTAATTTAAGGGCTTCTAAAATCTTCACACAAACGTATATGCAAGCAAAAGACCAATGCACATTAAATTAAAAATTAATAAATGGTAAATACAACTAAAAAAGAAGTAGTTTATAGGGACTGTATCTAGTATATTATTTATTTATTATTTATATTTTTTGGTTTCATATATATGCAAAATAAAAATTCTCTCTCTCTCTCTCTCTCTCTCTGTCTCTCTCTCTCACACACACACACACACACACACACACACACGTGTTTATACAGTAAGCATATCCCCCTTCCTTTATATTCTATTTCTTACCTCTAAACTCTACCATTGATCTACTTAGACAATTTAGCTTGTACTTTTATGCTCTACATGCACACATGATTATTAGTGTGTAAAATCTAGGAACCACAATGGGAGAATGCATGCTATGTTTGTCTTTCTGAGATTGGCTTAGCTCGCTTAATGTGATTATCCCCAGTTGCATTCATTTTCCCGTAAATGTCATGACTTCATTTTTCTTTATGGTTGAACAAAATTCCATTGTGTATGTATGTGGGCTATATAATCATAATGCATTTGAAGAGTTCAAAATCCTTTTTGTGAATTCAAAGGAGACTCCAACTTTTAGAATTTGAGAAACCTATGTGAAGATTATGATCTTGAAGTCACAGCCCTGGAAATATTTCAAAGGAAGGGCTCCTTCTGAGTTCCTGTTTTAGAGCAGCAGGTGCTGGAGGCACACAAAGCCTGCTGTGGATCACACTTTCTGGGGAGTGGAACTCTCTGTTTGGCAAAGACAGAATTACCTGGTGCTGGTTTGTTCTCACACTATCTTTTGCAATTGGGAAAATGGTAAGACTCTCAGATTGGGTGGGAGTAAATTGAACATTTTACATCTCCAAGGGAGATGCTTCATCTCCAACTTAAAAGTTCATTTGGAAACAATACAAAGATCTGAAATTTAAGTTGTATTTATTAACAAAGTGAGTGATTTGTGTTTATTTTCTTTTTACTGAGATGGTCTTCATTTGTGCCAAAGAGATGCCTTGGGGATTCAAAGCATTTGTAACTCTTTCAGAAGATGTGGGTTTAATTCACACTACCTATATGGTGGTTAATGTCATTTGCAACTTCAGTTCCAGAGGGTCCAATACTCTCTCTGACTTCCATATGTACCTGCATGCCTGGGGTATATAGATGTTCATGGATGTAAAACATCAGTATACAAAAAAATAGTTTTAAAAGAAGCCTTTCATTCATTGAACAAATACTTATTGAAACCTATTTCATGATAAGCACTTTAATGAAATCTAGTCAGTTTTCCAAAATACTTTTTATATTGGCTATATACTAAACAAGCATTGATTCGCATAGCCAAAACACAAAAATCCTGGTTTTCAAAAATTCCTGAGGAGGAAATAAGAGAATATGTCTCTTTGTGTGTATATATACATACATATATGTATATATATATACATATAGAGAGAGATTGAATATATCATCAATAAAATATATTTTTGCAAAATCATTGAAAGATGACAGAGAAATGTGGAGGCATCATTGAAGTAATAGCAATCCTTACTTCCCTTGTGGGAAGATTTTTAAGGTCATAAAACAGAAAAATGAGAAATTGAGTTATAGAGTAATCAGTGGGAATAAATTCTTGGAGATTCAGCTGGAGCAGGAGTGAAGGGAGGATGATGATCAGGAATGTATTAGAAATTCAAAAGAACATGGGGTGGCCAAGAAAGAGGGGGTGAGGTAGACTGAAGAAGCCACACCTTTCAGAATGTGTATTTAGAGCTTAAAATCATAGATTTTTGCCACAGTAAGACTTTGAAGACTTCAAACTTAAAGTGACTTCCATGTTTAGTTTGTGGATGATGGGGTATCATGGATAAGAATGGAAGCAGAAAAACCGGCTTGGACTCTATTATAGGTCTGGTGTTCCTTGTGAGATCTTATCCATGAACGCTAGAATGAGCCTGAGACAGACATTGCGGACAGATAGGCAATGCTTTCCAATGACCTCAGTTCTTGAGAAGAAGTGTGGATTAGCACTGATCAAGCAGGAACTGGACTTCTCAACACAGCAAGGGACCAAGCTCTACTTGAGCTTTTGAGGTGATCTAAATTTAAAGGATGAACTTCCAAGTGAACATGGGCATGAGTTTAGACAGTATTTCCTTTTGGAGCAAAGGTGTTCTGACCATGAAGTTGACAAATGAAAGAGTATTTCTTAGCTGGACACCTGTTTAGTCTTCCTATTGCACAATCTTCACTTATCATACATATAATAGACTCATGGAGGGCCTGGAACTTATGATAGTCTGAGGGGCCTTTGGTGATTAAACTTATGATATAAAATGTACAGAAGTAAGGTAGGAGTAACATATACAATTTCCTGGGGGCAATTGGCCATGATAGTCCTGAGTAAACCCTAGCAAAGCATCCTTTTTTATAGTGATCATCATATACCAACATCATGCAGAGTAAACCATACCCATACTCCATACTTCAAGATAGCAAAATAAAGGGGCTGGAGAGATGGCTCAGTGGTTAAGAGCACTGACTGCTCTTCCATAGGTCCTGAGTTCAATTCCCACCACCCACATGGTAGCTCACAACCATCTGTAATAGAATATAATGCCCTCTTCTGGTATGTCTGAAAACAGCTCCAGTGTACTCATATAAATATAATAAAGTGCAATACAAAGATAGCACCAACAAGCCCTTTTCCATACATTACGTATATTCCAGGCATCTGCACATCTAAGTTTATAATGAATGTTTTCAGCAGACAGTGTAAGTAACTATGGAGTAGCCCAGAGTAACCTAGGCAACTGTATCATAATCTACCTGCCAGGAGTGTCATTTTATAGAGAAGCTGGTGGGAGACTAATCACCCTCCAGATGTCAGAAGTGAGTGATTTTTAAGTCAACTGGAGCCAGAGCTGTGAATGCTCAGACAGAGTGCCTGGCAGGGGACTGAAGAAAGGCACTGAAGAGGATGAGGGGGTTTTCTTGGTAGCACTATCCCACAACTTTGTTTCTTAGTCCTCAAGTATTTGGGACTTATTAGAAGTCATTGTTGTGGCCAGCTGGAACTACACAATGTTCAGGTGATCTAGCCACAGGACTCCTAGTGTGTAGCTTTGTGTACTCCACGTGTTCCTTTGCAGCCCAGTCTGGTGTTTTATGACAAAGCTGATAAGATGCTCAGTCTGGAAAAAGCATGTATCATGCTTTGGAGGCAACACTAATTAAAGTTCTAGGATCCACTTGTTTTCTGCTCCTTCTAGGTAGTCCCTACCTTGGTCATTTGGAATTGAGGGAGAAGAAAATGTGAATGGCTGGTATAGGGCTGAAAAGAAAAGGAATCCTCCAGAGTTCAACTTCATACACATTTTCT
The DNA here is from genome assembly GCF_947179515.1 of Apodemus sylvaticus. NCBI lineage: Eukaryota > Metazoa > Chordata > Mammalia > Rodentia > Muridae > Apodemus > Apodemus sylvaticus. The sequence continues at coordinate 13,090,787 of NC_067475.1, forward strand.
AAAGCTGGCTAAAGCTGCTTCTAACATTTAATGTGAGCAATGGGGGCCTTACCCAGCCATTTAGGGAGATAAGAAACACTAGGAAGAAATCTGTAATGGTGGGAAGGAAGGAATCAGGAACAAAGCTTTGTTTAAACTTAGGTTTCACTCCCACAAAGAAGAGTGATTGTCCTGGATCTCAAACTCTCAAATTCAAAAATGAAATTGGTAACAGAAGTATAATGTTTGGTATTTTAACATGGAAGTGGTATTTAAGGATTGAGGTGACAAAATCATTAGTGAATGACTATGCTAAAGAAGTGGTCTCTAGAATCAGCTCGGACATCTCTCTCAGATGTTGGGAAATGATCGAAAAGAGATCTGTGCAACTGTAAGAAGACCATGTGAAGACAGAGACCCAGGATTCTGTGATGACACCTGACACTGGAATGAGAGATCAACCCTACCAGATACCCAAGAGATAAGCTTTGGCATTCCTGCTCAGATGGAAAGCCATCCTAGGACTCAGGAGCCCAGGAACAATACAGCTCTGAGGTGGTACAATGTCCCAAAAGAAGGGTATCCTGAGGCACAAGAGTCTGGGAACAGCTCTGAGAGGAAACCTTCTCAGTAGAGGAGTTGCAGCAGTGAGGAAGGCTATCCTTGGCTGAGCTGCAGTGCTACAGTCTAACAGCTCTATTTTGCTGGTCCTCTTCTTCTGTATTTTGGGTCCAGGGGAGGGTATCCCCGGCTGTGATGACAAACTCACGAACCCCAGTCCTGCTCCACTTTTATCTTCTTCCCATCTTTACTTCTTTGCTTCTTGGCTTCTTCCTATGAGAGAGTCATACAAAGCAGCAAATCTCATAAAAAGAGATTTATTGGGTGGGTCCAGGGTGAAGAGGAGCAAGTCCAGGCTTAGTGTCTTCTGCTTGGAGAAGAAGATAGCTGGTAACTGAACAATCAATCAGCAAGTGGGGCTTATAAAGGATTTCAGAGGGGCAGAACCTTCTCAGTGCAGAGATTTTTAGGGTGAGGATTGGTGGAATTTCAAGTGCTGAGCTTGAGGAACTCAGAGATTGGTGAGTTTTCCTGTTCAGGGACTGGTGTTTTATTTTCTGTTTATACTTTTCACCTAAATTAGCATAGTCTGGGAAGAATCCATTGAGGGTCTGGAGATGACCTTTGTGACATTACAAAAGCTGGAAAGGCATTATGATAGACAGATGTGAGGGAGGGTCCTTGATCCTGGATAACCTCAGAGGTCTGGTCACCTTTTTGCCTTGAGCATTCACCAAGTTTACAGAGGGGGTTCAAGGGCATGAATAGCCAACACAAGGGTGATCTCAAGCCACCAAAAGATGAGAACTGAGTTTTCCCTACTTAGAGGTTATTTGGTGGTTTTCCAATGGTTAACTTGTGTTAAGACATGCGATGAGTCTGTTTGCTTATATAGGAGCCTTTGGTGTGTGAGCTATCTCAGTCTAGTGAACTTCCAGTCAATTACTTTAACACAATTAATATCCATGGGTTGGAGTTAATAGTGACATCACATAGCATGTTACATATAGGTGTGTTCATGGAGGTTCAAGTACACAGAAGTGACTGCAAAAGTCCTTTGTCATCGGTGAGAGTGAAATCCATTTTCAGCTTATTCTCACTTCCTGGAGTTAAAGGTCTAAGCATCTTAGCCTCAATTACAGGGTTCCTTTGTTAGAATAGATGGGAAGCCTTCACAGTTAACTGAATGTCAGGAAGAAGCCCATTGCACATGTAACAGGCTCCTCCACTACACATAGGCCATTCTGTATGTTCTGGAAGGCCTCTGGCTGGTCCTAGGGACAAAGGGTAAGTACATGTTTATGATATACTTATTATGGAGTGGACAGAAGGACAGGCAAAGGGTGGGATGGGGTAGACGTGACGGAAATGCCAGTTACTGGAGTGTACATAGCACATCATGACAGGAGAGAGCAACGCCAAGATATTCGGAGTGTCTCTGTGGAATCAGCTGAGCCCTGTACAGAGACTGAACAAAGAGTCCTGAGATAATCTGTGAGCGATGCCTTAGAACTCAAGGTATTGATGGTTCTGTTTCCATCGATCATCCTTAAAAAAAATTTCACCATGTTCTAAGGGGTTTTCTTTGCAGAGAACAGTTAGCCCTGAACTAAATATGGCTGTTTTCAGGTAGTAACACTTAAAAGTTAAGACCCATTAATGTGAACAGCATGTATCAAGGAAGTTCAATCTTAGTTCTAGAAATCAAATTTGACCAGCCGGGCCCATAAAGGAACAATCCATAAATGTCTATCTTACTCCCTCCAAACTGCCAAAAACACAAAAAGAACAAATAACTAATCCACAGTAAGAGATGGGTGGGAGGGAAACAAGAAGTTTGGGGAAGTGGATGGGTGACTCACATGATTTGGGACATACAGGTTGAAACTAAGCAAACCGTGTTAATGACCTGCACTTAAGTTAATACCAATTATAACAACAACAACAACAAAAAAAAAAAACTGTTACCAAAAGTGGTAAGAGTATCTCTTGACTTCGCTTTATTTTTAATCAAAGGTAAGAATGGTCAGTAGATGCTAGAAGCTATGTCTTTTCACGAGGGAAAGTAACACATAAATCTCAGAACGGGTAGAAGTCAGTTGTTAGAGATGTAGATAATAGGGTTGCATCGGATACCACAGCAGTCATGCAGATATCTAGATTGTGCTCATGCCTGAGGCAGTTCATTACTGTAATCTCTGTCAAGTATTTACACACAGTATCTTTACATAAATATCTTCACTTGTAAAAGAGGAGTGCTAGCAATATCACTGTTTCTGAAATGTTAAAAATCATGAATACGTCACCGAGACAAGCATCAAGGTGACCTTTAAGCCTCCGCTTTACTAAAAGCTGCAAACTATGAGAAGATATTCATTGCAGTGACCTAGAATGCTTATCTGTACCTAAACACAGACTAGACATTTATCAATTACAGAATATTTTTATTTCATTTCTAATTTGTTTTCCTTTGCTAGTTACATGCAAGTCAACTGTCTTGGTGAGAAAATTATTTTTATGATATTTACTATTTGAGGGAAAGTGAGAGGGGAAAAAGTATTTTTAATTCTTCAAGTGAATCGGTAGAATAATTTATTAGTCCCGTCTAAGTTTCTGTCTCCAGCCCCAGTCTGGCTCTTCTCACCTCTGCCAACACATGCTGTTTCTCTGTAACTTGGTGTCCTAAACCCCAAAACACTTGAGTCTTCGTGCCCTGAGCTATGGCAGGAAGGACCTCATTCCTCATGGGACACATTCTTTTTTTTTCATTCCTATTATAGCTTCCATGCTGTCCCCACACTTGGCCAAACATAACTCATCCTTAGACAGCTCATTCAGTGTCTAGATATCTCCAAGCATTGCCTATTTTATGAATTATTTCCCCCCTAACACAGCACCCTTGTGCCATTGTATTTCTAGTGATTGTTCTGCTGCAACCAATGTCACACCAGTGACAAACCCTAATGTCTTTCCACCTCACCAGGCATTCTGACAGACCCAAAATGTTTTGCTAGGTATTCTAAGGGGACATATTTTCAAGAATAGTCAGATATCAGAATATCCCCTGTTTTAGTTCCATTTTTCTGTTTCAGTGTCTAGAGTCTTGATATTTCTAGGGACAATGAACTTGATAGTCCATCAGTGATAAAGTTCTTTTATCTTCTTATTATTATATAGATTCTTTATTTACATTTTGAATGTTGTCCCCTTTCCTGATTTTCCAATCCCCCAAATCCCCTAACCTATCCCCCTCTCCTGCTTACCAATCCACCCACTCCTGCTTCCCTGTCCTGGCATCCCCTATACTGGGACATCTAGCCTTCTCAGAACCAAGGGCCTCTCCTCTCTTTGATGTCCAACAAGGCAATCCTCTGCTGCTTATGCATCTGGAGTCATGGGTCCCTCCATGTGTATTCTTTGGTTCATGGTTTAGTCCCTGGGAGCTCTGGGGGTACTGGGTTGTTCAAATTGTTGCTCCTCCTATAGCTCTGCAAACCCCCTCAGCTCCTTGGGTTCTTTCTCTGCCTCCTCCATTGAGGACCCTGTGCTCAGTTCAATGGTTGACAAAGAGTGTACCCCTATCTATTTGTCATGTACTGGCAGAGCCTCCCAGGTGACAGTTCTAACAGGCTTCTGTCAGCAAGCACTTGTTGGCATCCACAATACTGTCTGGATTTTGTAATTGTATATGGGATAAATCCTTAGGTGGGTCAGTCTCTGTATGGTCTTTCCCTCAGTCTCTGTTCCACACTGTCTCTGTATCTCCTCCTGTGGGTATTTTGTTCCCCATCTAAGAAGGACCAGAGTATCCACACTTTTTGTTCTTCCTTCTTCTTGAGCTTCACTTGGTCTTTGAATTGTATCTTGAGTGTTCCAAGCTTCTGGGCTAATATCCATTTATCAGTGAGTACATACCTTGTGTGTTCTTTTGTGACTGGGTTACCTTACTCAGGATGATATTTTCTAGTTCCATCCATTTGCCTAAGAATTTCATGAATTCATTGCTTTTCATAGCTGAGTAGTATTCCATTGTGTAAATGTACCACATTTTCTGTATCCATTCCTCTGTTGAGGGACATCTTGGTTCTTCTATAATAGCTAGCTTCTGATTATTATAAATAAGGCTCCTATGAACATAGTGGAGCATGTGTCCTTATAGCATGTTGGAGAATCCTCTGGGTATATTCCCAAGAATGCTATAGCAGGGTCTTCTGGTAGTATTATGCCCAATTTTCTGAGGAATCCCCAAACGGATTTCCAGAGTGGTTGTACCAAGTAATTAAGTTCTAATGCTATTGAGCAGTCCCAGCAGTTTCCAGCAGGCCTTTCCAAAGTGAATAGTGCACTGAGCATGATTCTCAGAGACTCTGCCCAGGTTCACACTGTGGCTTTCTGGCTGACTCTATCTTTCTATCTCATATGAAGAGCTCAGAGCTCATCTCATTTCTTCAATAAAGACTGCCATTAGGGATGGAGAGATGGCTCAGTGGTTAAGAGCACAGAGTGCTCTTCTGAAAGTCCTGAGTTCAAATCCCAGCAATCACATAGTGGTTGACAACCATCTGTAACAAGATCTGATGCCCTCTTCTGGTGTGCCTGAAGACAGCTACAGTGTACTTACATATATTTAATAAATAAATCATTGAAAAAAAAAAAGACTACCACTATACCACATCACTGGACTTTCTGATTCTTCAGAGTATAGAAAGAGCTGTTTCCAGGGCCCTAATCCTTCCTGTAATCACTCAACATCAACTCAAGCCTTTATAAAAAATACTGCTACTTGTTTGTCTCTGAGATTTCTAGACACTCTCCTCTATTGCACACCCTTTGATGCAAGCTAACAACATACCCGTTCTTTCTTTCCACTATCTACCTGATGATTTTTTCCCAAGCTGAGATTTAACACACTACAGGCATTCCTGCTCTATACTCCTCATGATCATGAGGGCTGAGGATGCTGTTGACTAAGAAGCCAAGGTAGTGTTTCTCCCGTGTATCCCACCTTGCTCCTGCCCTGAGCACTCTGTGCCACCCTCCAAATATTATTTGCTACCAGAATTACTTATGATATTGCTGACCTTCCTTCAGCGATTTGTCTTCATTTATTTACCACACTTGCAAATCAGCAAGAGAAGACCTCTATCTCAAAGCTAATATTTGGGGGCAAGAATCAGCAGAACTTTGGAGAAGTAACTCAACTCTTTTTTTCCTGCCAGGCCTTCTCCTTGGTAGGCAGCAAAGGGAGTCGAGGAGAGACTGGGGCATCAGAAATGCCCAGTTATTTCTTGGCCTTTTCTCCGGAAGCAGCCATGAACAGTTAGATGAGATACTGATGTCACTTGTAGCGACTTTTTTAATGGTCTTCATGTCCTTCCATCTAGTTTGGCCTTTGTAAGTGATAAGAAATGCCTGAAATTAGTAACACACACCCATCATTGACTCTGTACTTGATTGACAGCCCCTACCTCAACATATGATGTAGAAAAGTAGTGAGGGAAGAGTCCGACATGGCATTGATCTTGATCCTCTCCACACAGCCCACACATGTGTAGAGGAAACTATCCACAGGCACAATCTCTCTCTCTCTCTCTCTCTCTCTCTCTCACACACACACACACACACACACACACACACACTTCCCATATACTCACACATGCACACACACAAAAAAAGAGCAAAGATAAATGAAGATCACATGAGTTTTTCAGAGCATTGACTAGTTTGGCACCTGGGTTCCAGTCTGCCTCCATTGTCTCATGATCCTATCTCTCTGCTTACCCTAGGCTGTGTACAAAATATCCATGAAATAAAGGTGGTCCCAATATAAAACCATAGCAGATCTTAATATATTGATTCTAAGAGAGAGAGAAGAGTGTGTCTTGGGTGCTTTGTGTGGTTTGCAGCATTTTTTAGATTGCAGCTTGCGTTACCTTAGCCGCATGTTTCATTTAACCATGTTTAGTGTCTTCATAAACTATCGGCATTTAGCCTTACTATATGAGCATCTACCATGGCTGGAAGGCTGGCTCAGATGGGAAAGTGTCTTCCTTGCAAATGAGATGGACTGAGTTCAGATTCATAGCACACATGTAAAAGCCAGGTGCCCTGAGGAGCACCTGTGACCACAGTGTTGGAAAGCAAACTTTTAAGCTGTCCTTTGGAAGTTTCGCAATGGAAAGTAGCTATTCGCTTATAGGTCTGGGAACATATTACCTACAAAGCATCTTTTCTATACACTAAAGGAATTAAATGTGAACTTCACCTTAAGATAATTTAGCATATCATTAACTGTAAGACCAATGCCAACAAGAATTCAATTTTTCTTAAAAATAAAAACTAAATGGAAAAATATATAACCTAGTTTCTCACTGAATACTGAAATCAATTCTTCACAAGATGTCTGTATTCTTAATTTTTTTTCATAGAATTATAAATATCCTAACTTTTGGTAGGAATTTGGTAATCATCCATTCTGTGCAGCATTAGGTTGCATCAAAGGAAAAAAAAACAGAAGAATATCAGATTTGATTTCTAACAGGAAGATGACTGTTTAAAAATTTTCAAAAAATAATATTTAATATTTAAAGAAAAATGCTAGTTAAGGTACTGCAGGTTCCTCATGTTTTATTTACTGTGAGGAAACATGAAAAACCAGACTAGGAAAATATTAAAATGGAGAGAACTTCCTATTCGTAAAAGCATGCTATTTTTTCTAGTTTTGTTTTTATAAATCTTAGTGGATAGTATGAGGCTGAAATATAGACTAATGTGTCAAAAAATAAGCCTCTATTAAATCCAAACCCATGCAGTTTCATGCCTGTCTATGATACAGTAGTGTTAAAATATCATCCTGGCATTTCAACTCATCACTGAGGTCAGACTCTAGCTTGAGAAAAGCAGGCATTCATTATAAAGCGGCAAATTATGGCGATTGCCCAGGTAATTTGAAGCTACACCATGACTTTCTCATCTCTGAAGAAACTACCAAACAGCAAATAAATACTGTACTTAATAATGCACCACTGATGAGACTGTAAATGAACCCAAGGTTCATAGTAAGTTCTAGAAGGAATCGTGTCCCAGTTTTATTTGCAGTGATTATCAGGACAATTTTCACTGTAGAAACATTTTTGTACTGTGGCTTTGAAAAACAATGTTTACTAAGCCCAACTGCCAAAGAAGCATTAGGATGGAAGAAAAGCTTTACAAATAATTGAAAAAAATAAATGATTCATGTAAATTAACATCTTATTTATTAGTTAACTCTATTCTTTAGAGCCTAGACCCTAACATGTCGAAATCTAAACTTTTAAACCCATATTTTTCTTCTTGCTCCTTCATGTACACTTCAACAGCTCTGGAATTTAACTGAAACAATATTTGTTCTTCTTTGCCCAGCATCAAAGGCTATACCAGTTTCCCCTTCCCCATCAATCAATCAATCAATCAATCAATCACCACCACCACACTACCACTACTACTATCACTATTACCACCACCATCACCACTGTCTTATTAATTATCAAGAGAGCTTCATGTCCCTGGTAGGACATGCATGCTAAGACAGTCTATGCAAATATGCTGTGTTATGACTCAGCTTGTACTGAACCAAGAACCAAGAAATCTAGAAGAGCAATGACCTAGGCTCCCACACTTCATTATGAATCAACTTAATGAGCCATAGCTTCAGGAACTAAAGATGCGAGTTGCCCTTGAATTTTGGGCCAAGGAATGCTACCAACATTGTCTCTCCTACCAGATGTCTCATGGCCTTATGTGGATTGATTTGTGAGTCTTAAAAAGAAAACAGGTCAATGTGCTGCATATGAGAAATAAGAAGACTTGAGTTTTTTATTTCCACTCATACTTGAATGCTTCAGAAATGCATGAGAAGAAAATGGGGACCGTCTATCCCATCACGAAATAGATTTCACCTGAAAATGCTGCTATCCCACACTTGACAATTATTGAGGTCTTTGCATAAAGCTATCTTTATCACCCTCCTCCCGCACTCCCTCCTTTATTCTGTCTTGCACCTCTGCTTGTTTCCTTCTTTCATTTCTATGATTTATTTAAAATTATGTTGACAGAAAGAAAAAAGAATAGCAATGTGAGTTAATAATTCCAAAACTCTAATATAATAACAAAAACAAGCAAATATTCTTCCTCAGAACTTGGTAGGTTTTTCTTTAGACTCAAATGAATTAGATTAACAGTTGTTGGACAGCCTGTTCTTTACTTCATAAAGGGCTAGAACTTTTTCCATATTTATAAAGATGTCATCGTAAAATTCTAAAATTAATAGTTCTTAAAATTTTGGCTGAAAATTAGCCAATAGCTAATATTTTAGATTGTTTGTAATAACTTATTTTATAGGAGCATATTATGAGATACAGATATAGTTCCATAATTCCAGGACACTTTTGACAACTTGAACTATGCTTTACATTTTTATGTGTTTTTCTCTTCTTTTTTCCCTGTAAAGTATGGACCAAATTACCCATAGAATATCTGTTAGTGTTTTCATTTTCTAGGCAGATATGTATTTTTCTCCTCCCCCTCCAAAGGAGCAGTACTTGAAATTATCAATAATATTATTGAAAATATAATTTGTACTACACCTAGAAAGATAAGACAAATATTGTATTATAGGCATGCACACACACATGCACGCACACACGTGCACACACAGAGACACACAAATGCATATACACACTCATGTGCACACACACATGTGCACACAAAGAGATGTTACTTAAATAAGCATGTTCATTCTTATAAACAAAACATCAAGTTGATGTCTTACTGTCACAGCATTATCCACAATAAATTACAGCTTTCTTCTCCTTTTAATTCAGGGATCTCTATGTGTGTTGTTTTTTTTTCTTTCATTTTGGGTAGAACTGAGATACGTTTTATTTCTCCTCTTTTAATACTGTATTGTAGCATGCAATTTCAATGATCATTCCTTGAGTGTTCACTTTAGACATTCTGATAAATGAAAAAGTACAGAAATCAGCTCCACAAGAAATGGGGAGCCTGGGGGTGCAGGTTGATATGTAACCCATGCTACTGAAGGAATATCATATTTCTTGTCCAGGTTCTTCCACATCTTACCACCAGTCTCCTTTTCCCTCCGTGACTCATTGTGAATTCATCTGTAACACTCTGTCATCTATTAATCTCTCAGTTCTCCCTCTGTTCCACAGCTGTGTATGGATTCAATCCCCTATTCCCAGACTGAGGCTTTTCGTCTGCACTCAATCAGCTGTCCCATATTTACCTGCCTCAAGTTTTTGCTTCCTGATCTTCTTAATTTTGATTTGGCATTGTCTATTGTCAGAAAATAGGGACCACATATCCCATCAAGTAGTAGATTTCACCTGAAAATGTTGCTATCCCACAATTGACAATTACTGAGGTCTTTGCATAAAACTATAGTGATTGAGGACAGGTACTCATGTCTCTCAATCTTCTGAATATGTGTTCAGATAAGGGAAGAAATTTGGCCTGCTCTAGACTGTAGATGGCAGTCTGAGAAGATATTATTTAGGAAATATTACTGTGATATACATGATTAAAATTTGTATTGATCTCTAGTAACAACAGACCTGGACTGGTAACTCATGATTTCTATTGAGCTTAATCTTTTGATTAATAACAGCAGGAAGGATCTTTAAAATTCTAAGGTACAACAAAATAAAGTGCTTAGTGCAAGAGTTATGAGGAAACATGGTTACCCATTGTTCAGCAGTGCTTTATAAAACTACACTGTACTGGATGGATCATTAAGGTTCCTTGGGCATCTTGCCTTGAAGTCAGAATATTAGATGTGTGTGTGTGTGTGTGTGTGTACATATATTTTAAAATTCATGTACCCATAGATATGTATGAAACTTAAACTCTTACATGGAAATAGGCAGTTACACATTACATAGGTCTTTAAACATTACTACAGTATTAGTTTAGTTCCTGAGAATCTCTGAGCATTCTCAGTGCCAGGGCTAGTCTTTGCTCTTTAGTATCCTCAGTGTGCATGAGGACATACATTATCATGGAATATATAGATTTTATACTTATGTAAGCATAAGCTTTAATCTATACTCTGCCTCTTAGCAGATCTGGTTTCCTGGGAAGACAGTGGGTCTTCTGTGAATGACGATATTCAATTTTGATGATGTCAATTATAGATTCATTTTGCTAACATCAGTTTGTGTTTAATCAAGTTCCCTTTTCCATTTTCAGCTTCCTCAAATTGAATTACAGTATTGTCTTGAGCTTACTGATGTCTCATCATGTCTTCTCAGAACTTCCATGAACGTCACAAAAATGCCAATAACTTATTCCTGTAGGAGAAAGTAATCTTTCAAGTTAGGTTGATTCTTAGTATGATGATATGTTGTTTTTACCTCTGGTATTCTGACATACACACAGCAGCCATAACCCAAAAGACACTGTCTGAAACAAGGCAGGAGGAGAAGACCTATGCAAGATTGTTCTCTGACTGAGTGTTTGCAGTACAGCATGCATACTCAGTCACATGCATGTTCATAGGATTTTGAACATACACAGATACACACTCACACATGCACACACACACACACACAGAGAAAGAGAAAGAGAATAAAAAATATTTATTTACTAGACAAATACATATCTATTTAGATCCATCCTTTCTTCTTTAACTCATACCTTAATACTTATTTACAAAACAAAGGTTTTCACTGGATGCTTTTAGCTTCTTTGTCAAAGATAAAGTATATATAGGCTTGTGAGGTCATTTCTGCATCTTCAGTTCTATTCTACTGATCTACCAGCCTGTCTCTGTACCATTACCATGAAGTTTTTAATCAGGAATGCTCTGTAATGCTGCTTGAGGACAGGGATGGTGATTCCCCCAGAAGTTCTTATATTGTTTTCACTATCCTGAGATTTTTGTTATTCCAAATGAATTTTCAAATGGCTCTTTTTAACTCTATGAAGAACTGAGTGGGAATTTTGATGTGGATTACATTGAATCTGTAGATTGCTTTAGGCAAGATGGCCATTTTTACTATATTAATTATGCCAATCCATGAGCATGGGAGATCTTTCCATCTTCTGAGATCTTCAATTTCTTTCTTCAGAGATTTGAAGTTCTTGTCATACAGATCTTTCACTTGTTTGGTTAGTGTCACACCAAGATATTTTATATTATTTTATATTTTATATTATTATATTATACTATTGTGAAGTGTCTTTCTCAGCCTGTTTATCCTTTGAGTATAGGAATGCTAATGACTTGTTTGAGCTAGTTTTATATCCAGCCACTTTGCTGAAGTTCTTTATCAGGTTTAGGAGTTCTCTGGTGGAATTTTGGGATCACTTAATTATTTCATCATAGCATCTGCAAATAAAAATATTTTGACTTCTTTTCCAATTTGCAGCACTTTGACCCGATTTTCCAAATCGACCCATTCTTATCTCCTTGTACAAAGTTCAAGTTTAAGTGGATCAAGGATCTCCACATAAAACCAGATACACTGAAATGGTAGAGGAGAACGTAGGGAAGAGCCTTGCAGAAATGGGCACAGGGGAAAAGTTCCTTTACAGGACACCAATAGCTTATGCTCTGAGATTAAGAATCAACAAATGGGACCTCATTAAATTGCAAAGCTTCTATAAGGCAAAGGATACTGTCAATAGGACAAAACAGAAATCAACAGATTGGGAAAAAATCTTTACCAATCCTATATCAGATAGATGGCCAATATCCAATCTATACAAAGAACACAAGAAGTTAGATTCTAGAGAATCAAATCACCCTATTAAAACTTGGGGTACACAACTAAGCAAAGAATTCTCAACTGAGGAATACAGAATGGCTGAGAAGCACCTAATGAAATGTTCACCATTCTTAGTCATCAGGGAAATGCAAATCAACCCTGAGATTCCACCTTACACCAGTCATCAAAAACTCAGGAGACAAGGATTTAGAGAAAGAGGAGCACTCGTCTATTGTTGTTGGAAATGAAAGCGTGTACAATCACTCCAGAAATCAGTCTGGAGCTTCCTCAGAAAACTGGACATAGTACTTACCACCTCAGGATCCAGCTCTACCACTCCTGGGCACATACCCAGAAGATGATCCAAAAAGGACACATGTTCCACTAGGTTCAAAGCAGCCTTGTTTATATAGCCAGAAACTGAAAGAACCCAGATGTCCCTCAACATAAGAATGGATACAGAAAATGTGGTACATTTACACAATAGAGAACTCAGCTATTAAAAACAACAAATTCATGAAATTCTATAGAATTTGTAAGGGAACTCACTCTATAAACCAGACTGGCCCCAAACTCAGAAATCTACCTGCCTCAACCTCCCAAGTGCTGGGATTAAAGGTGTGTGCCACCATTGCCTAGCTTATGAAAATCTTAGGCAAATTAATGGAACTAGAAAATATCATACTGAGGTAACCCAGTCACAAAAGAACACACATGGTATGCACTCACTGATAAATGGATATTAGCTCAAAAGCTCGGACTACCTAAGATACAATTCACAGACCACATGAAGCTCAAGTAGAAAAAAGTCCAATGTGTGGGTCCTTCTGTCCTTCTTAGAAAGGGAACAAAACACTCATATAAGCAAACACAGAGACAAAGTGTGGAACAGAGTCTGTAGGAAAGGCCACACAGAAACTGCCCTATCTAGGGATCCATCCCATATACAGTCACCAAACCCAGACACTATTGTGGATGCCAAGAAGAGCCTGATATAGCTGTCTCCTGAGAGACTTTGCCAGAGCCTGACAAATACAGAAGCAGACACTCACAGCCAACCATTTAACTGAGTACTGGGTTCCCAATGTGTTCCCCAACGGAGGAGTTAGATAAAGGACTGAAGGAGCTGAAAGGGTCTGCAATCCCATAGAAAGAACAATAATATCAAGCAACCAGATCCTCCAGAGTTCCCAGGGACTAAACCACCAACCAAGGAGCACATATGGAAGGATCCATGACTCCAGACACATGGGTAGCAGAGGATGGCATTCTTCGGTCATCAGTGGAAGGAGAAGTTCTTGGTCCTGCGAAGGCTCAAAATTCGAGGTGGGTAGGCAGGAGTGGGAGGGTGGGGGAACACGTTCATAGAAGCAGGGGAAGGCCGGATATGATAGGAGCTTCAGGGGGACCAGGAAAGAGGACAACATTTGAAATATAAATAAAGAAAATATCCAAAAAGAAAAACGAAAAAAATAGTCTCATTATACCTCTAACCTTAACCTTCTCCATTTTTAAAGTGAAAGGGGTCAGGGAAAAATTAAATATCAACAAAATAATGAACCCACACAATTATAATATTACTCTGTAGATTTTTTTCTATAGTCTCGGGAAGTTTCAAAACATTGACTGAAAGCATGCATACATCTCTATTTCTGAAATACATCATCTATTTTCATTGAAATAGGAGAAAGTTAGTGTTGGAAAAATGAACTGTCACCATGGTGCTTAATATATGTTGTAGGTGATAGGCAATATGATAATGTTTGTACAATTTTATAAATTAATACTTATATTAATATATTAATTGCACACATTGTGTGTATAATTAATAACACATTGTGTGTGTGCACCTAAGTGAAGATGCTATTTCTATGTCTACTTGCCTAATTATCAATAGAAAATGTATTTAATTGCTCAACTTCTCTTTCCAGCCAAGGTCAGCTTAAAGTCAAGAGAAAGAATTATCTCACCAGAACCTTTCTCCCACTTAACTTCTCTTCCCCACAGCACCCAGTTACAGTTCCATTCATGGTGTATATAAAACACATCGTTGTATTGCAAGAATAGCATCAAATGCTACCAACACCATGAGTGCAAGATATCATTATTCATACAAAATACGAGAATCTCTGGCTATTAAGATGTCAACTTTGAATTCTAAGTTAGACATTCTCTGGCAACAAAGAGTGGTACAATTTCAGTGGTTGCAGTGCACAGCCCTCCAGGGTCCCTGTCTAGATTGAAGCTTTCTATTTTTTTACAAAAGCCTTTTAATTTACAAAGACTAAGAGGAAATGGCCACGATCCTGCTTCCAGTACTCTGTATGGTAGTTTGGCCATTGAGTCCATTCTCCACTGTGGGACATGTCTCCCTCCTGTGCTATTCCATCAGAAGAAAATATCCTCTGATGATTAATTCTCTAGATTCCAGTGTTCTTACTACATCCAACTTGATCAATGTGTAGCTCACCACCTCACCTGGAAATTCAGCAATATAACATATTTATTTGTATTTCTTTCTTCACTTTAATTTCCTCCTGTCTAAACCCCGTTTTTGTGAGCCCCTGCCTTAACTGAAGTGGTGTTACAATTCATCCCGAAGCTTCTTCCTACATTCACCCAAAAAACATTTCCTCAGAATTACCTTCCTGAAGCTGAATTTCTATTACAGATTTCTCTTGAGGTCATTCAGATGGTGTCTGCATTACCAAGAGAGTAAAATCCAGTGTCTTCACTAGGCATTCAATCATCCTTAGTGTATGGCTTCACATGCTGTGGAATTATGAAATCATTATGTCTGTCTCAAGTACATTTGCCATGACAGTGACACCCTCCCCTAGTTTCTTCATGTGACAACT
This sequence comes from Apodemus sylvaticus, assembly GCF_947179515.1. Taxonomy (NCBI): domain Eukaryota; kingdom Metazoa; phylum Chordata; class Mammalia; order Rodentia; family Muridae; genus Apodemus; species Apodemus sylvaticus. Next base: position 13,105,953 of record NC_067475.1, read on the forward strand.
TTGTTGTAGTTGTTTAAGTTCTAGCTAGACTTGCTGGAAAGCCATTAATCTTATAACACTCCTTCCTTTGCTCCTAAGAGTATTCATTATTCATACAAAATATTGGTTTTACATCTAAGAATATATTTTATCCATACATTGTCATTTCTTTCCTATATGGTTAGTTCTATCACTAGGATGGATGGAGCACTTCGAATTATGCACTGTTCATTGTTCATTTCCAGTATCATTTTAATTGTCATCACCTGTGTGAGCCTTGTACACTTTCTCCATATAGCAAAGATAACCAGAAATAGATTGAACTGACCTGTCATGAGGAAGGCTATATGAGTCAACTACAATGACCATCACCTGAGCATCTGGTCCTTCTTACAAGCCAAGATAAAAACCAAGAAATGACTTCTAGATGATAATTCTGTAAACTGCCTTTTCCTTGACCAAATCACATTTGATTTTTTTTTTACCATAAGTAAGACATGATTTCTATTTTCTAAAGGAAGAAACTTGAACATTTTCCATAAAGAAATGATAAGGTATCCCGAACATCAAAGAACTCTTACAAAATACACTTTGAGTGAGTTAAGTATAAAGAATGAGAACCATACAGCTTAGGTTTTCCTTGAAATACACCAGACTTAAAAACAAAGAGCAAGCATGTTTAAGATTATTAGAGCATACAACTCTGAGGAATGGTTTCTGTAAAACAAAATTACTGAACTTTAATAACAGGGTAAAGTTGAAATGAAATGAAAAACTATGCAAATAATTTTACTTTGCATCAGCTATTTCCAAATGGAAGCTACCTCCTAAAGGACAGGACCAAGGGTAGACTCACTGGCCTCAGCTCTGTCTCCTCATTTTACCATGAAAATTTTATCAAGCCCTTATTTATACATTATGAAAAGTACACTTATATGTAATAGCTTAGTTGATCTGAATAAGACCTGTGCTTCCACAGAGGCAGTTCTAGACGTGAGGAATTTTGCCCAACTCTCAGTTCTGGTCTTTTCTATTCCTGAGTAGAAATTTACTTTCCTGGAAATTCCATTTAGTCCCATAGACTATGATGGAGAATATGGTGTCTTGCTATCTGCCCTAAAATACTTACCAAATCATTGGAAAATTAAATAATACTTCCCCTCTCTTATAAATTTTGTTGTAACCAAACACGTATATAAATTGCCATGACTTCTTGGCTTGATTAGATGAATAGCAGCCATATATGCATTCCATAATATGTCAGGCACTAGATGAATAATTTAAAATACAATAATAATAATCTAAACTTTCACAGCCACATAAGGGATTCAATGCTATCCTGGCTATATGTACATAGATAAGAAAATTCCGATTTGTTATATTCTGCTTTACGTTGTTTTATTCAAGTGGTGGTGTGAGATTTGTTAGGGAACCAACACAGGGTTATGTATTACTTTGTGATGCAGCCAAGCTGGAGCAGTTTTAGGGTTCGTGGACGACTTACCCCATCAGTTACCCCATCAGACCCTATCAGTTTTCAACAATGAGAAATCTAGAAGTGTTTAGGGATGTCTTATTGCTCTTCATTGCTAAAAATACAAAGAACAAGATGTGTATTGGATACATTTGGTTTTTATTCTACTCAATCTCTACCATTAGTATTTTTAGTTGGTGGTATGGTCATCAAGATTAAAATATAAAAATAATGAATCAAACTTACTATACAATAAAAAGTTCCACTCTTTTTTTCTTTTATTTGATATATTTTTATTTACATTTCAAATGATTTCCCCTTTTCTGGTCCCCCACTCCACGAAAGTCACATAAGCCCCCTTCCCTCCCCCTGTTCTCCCACCCACTCCTTCCCACTTCCCTGTTCTGGTTTTGCCTTATACTGCTACAATGAGTCTTTCCAGAACCAGGGGCCACTCCTCTGTTCTTCTTGTACCTCATTTGATGTGTGAATTATGTTTTGGGTATTCCAGTTTTCCAGGCTAATATCCACCACTTATTAGTGAGTGCATACCATGATTGATCTTTTGAGACAGGGTTACCTCACTTAGTATGATATTCTCCAGCTCCATCCATTTGCCTAAGAATTTCATGAATTCATTGTTTCTAATGGCTAAATAGTACTCCATTGTGTATATATACCACATTTTTTTTGCATTCATTCTTCTGTTGAGGGATACCCGGGTTCTTTCCAGCTTCTGGCTATTATAAATAGTGCTGCTATGAACATATAGAACATATATCCTTATTACATGCTGGGGAATCTTCTGGTTATATGCCCAGGAGTATATAACAGGATCTTTCAGAAGTGACATGCCCAGTTTTCTGAGGAACTGCCAGACTGATTTCCAGAGTGGTTGTACCAATTTGCAACCCCACCAGCAGTGGAGGAGTGTTCCTCTTTCTCCACATCCTTGACAACACCTGCTGTCTCCTGAGTTTTTAATCTTAGCCATTCTGACTGGTGTAAGGTGAAATCTCAGGGTTGTTTTGATTTACATCCCTGATGACTAATGAAGTTGAGCAATTTTTAAGGTGCTTCTCCACCATCCAAAGTTCTTCAGGTGAGAATTCTTTGTTTAACTCTGTACCACATTTTTAAATAGGGTTATTTGGTTTTCTGGGGTCTAACTTCTTGAGTTCTTTGTATATATTGGATATTAGCCCTCTATCTGATGTAGGATTGGTGAAGATCTTTTCCCAATTTGTTGGTTGCCGATTTGTCCTTTTGATGGTGTCCTTTGCTTTACAGAAACTTTGTAATTTTATGAGGTCCCATTTGTCAATTCTTGCTCTTAGAGCATATGCTATTGGTGTTCTGTTCAGAAACTTTCTCCCTGTACCGATGTCCTCAAGGGTCTTCCCCAGTTTTCTTTTCTATTAGCTTCAGAGTGTCTGGCTTTATGTGGAGGTCCTTGATCCATTTGGAGTTGAGCTTAGTACAAGGAGGCAAAGATCGATCAATTCACATTCTTCTGCATGCTGACCTCCAGTTGAACCAGCACCATTTGTTGAAAAGGCTATCTTTTTTTCCATTGGATGTTTTCAGCCCCCTTGTCAAGGATCAAGTGGCCATAGGTATGTGGGTTCATTTCTGGATCTTCAATCCTGTTCCACTGATCTGCCTGCCTGTCACTGTACCAAAACCATGCAGTTTTTAACACTATTGCTCTGTAGTATTGCTTGAGGTCAGGGATACTGATTCCCGTAGAATTTCTTTTGTTGTTGAGAATAGTTTTAGCTATCCTGGGTTTTTTGTTATTCCAGATGAATTTGAGAATTGCTCTTTCTAACTCTATGAAGAATTGAGTTGGGATTTTGATGGGTATTGCATTGAATCTGTATATTGCTTTTGGCAAAATGGCCATTTTAACTATATTAATCCTGCCGATCCATGAGCATGGGAGGTTTTTCCATTTTTTGAGGTCTTCTATTTCCTTTTTCAGAGTCTTGAAGTTCTTGTCATACAGATCTTTCACATGTTTGGTAAGAGTCACCCCAAGGTACTTTATACTGTTTGTGGCTATTGTAAAGAGTGTTATTTCCCTAATTTCTTTCTCAGCCTACTTATCCTTTGAGTATAGGAAGGCTACTGATTTGCTTGCGTTGATTTTATAACCTGCCACTTTACTGAACTTGTTTATCAGCTGTAGGAGTTCCTGAGTGCCTCCAAAAAGAAAATGGAGAGTGCATGCACTAGCAGCTTAACAACACACCTGAAAGCCCTGGAACAAAACCAAGCAAGTTCACCCAGGAGGAGTAGAAGACAGGAAATCATCAAACTCAGGGCTGAAATCAGTCAAGTGGAAACAAAGAGAACCACACAAAGGATCAAGGAATCCAGGAGCTAGTTTTTTGAGAAAATAAACAAGATAGATAAACCCTTAGCCAGACTGACCAAAGGGCACAGAGAAAGTATCCAAATTGACAAAATTCGAAATGAAAAGGGGCATACAACAACAGAAACTGAGGAAATCCAAAAAATCTTCAGATCCTACTACAAAAGCCTATACTCAACACAGCTGGAGAATCTGGAGGAATTGGACAATTTCCTAGACAGATACCAAATACCAAAATTAAATCAGGACCAAATAGATCATCTAAACAGTCCCATAACTCCTAAAGAAATAGAATGGGTCATAGAAAGCCTTCCAACCAAAAAAAGCACAGGACCAGATGGCTTCAGTTCAGAATTCTATCAAACCTTCAAAGAAGACCTAACACCAATACTCTTCAAACTATTCCACAAAATAGAAACAGAAGAAACACTACCCAATTCCTTCTACGAAGCCACAACTACACTGATACCAAAACCACACAAAGATCCAACAAAGAAAGAGAACTTCAGACCAATTTCCCTTATGAACATCGATGCAAAAATACTCAATAAAATTCTTGCCAACCGAATCCAAGAACACATCAAAACGATCATCCACCATGATCAAGTAGGCTTTATTCCAGGGATGCAGGGTTGGTTCAATATACGGAAATCCATCAATACAATCCACTACATAAACAAACTCAAAGAAAAAAACCATATGGTCATTTCATTGGATGATGAAAAAGCTTTTGACAAAATTCAGCACCCTTTCATGCTAAAAGTCTTGGAAAGAACAGGAATTCAAGATCCATACCTAAACATAGTAAAAGCAATATACAGCAAACCGGTATCCAGAATAAAACTAAAAGGAGAAAATCTTGAAGCAATCCCACTAAAATCAGGGACTAGACAGGTCTGCCCCCTTTCTCCTTACCTTTTCAATATTGTACTTGAGGTACTAGCTCGGGCAATTAGACAACATAAGGAGGTCAAAGGGATACAAATTGGAAAGGAAGAAGTCAAACTATCATTATTTGCAGATGATATGATAGTCTACCTAAGTGACCCAAAAAGTTCCACTCTTAATCTCCTTGTATTCCAAATCTGTTCACTGTTCCATCAGGTTATATCAGTTAATCAGCTAGATCATCTCAGTACAGAAGGACACAAACCTCCAATTTGTTTTACATTGTTTGTACTTTGCCCCCTCCCATAATTTCAAGTCTTAGGGCATTTTATAAATGTTTTGTCAGGTCTATAGTATTCCGTTTTTGCTTTTATTTATTTACTTGGGATATGAGAAATGTATGTAAGAAAGAGTGAGTATGTTCCCCTTTATTTTCTGTCTCACTTGAAGTCAGGGACCAGGGAGCAGGTGGCTAGATCTGCCTAATGAAAGGGTATTAGGAAAAATTGCCTGCCATTCCCAATCAGAGACAGTGAAAGCTCTGCATGGAGTACTTGCTTCTGTACTCTGAGGCTGTAGCCATAGTACGAATTTCATGCCATGGTCAGTCAGGGACAGCTGGAATTTTACATGGTGAACTTAGTTCTCTGCTCCATCAGTAAGGGATAAATGCTCCTGATGCTACAGTTACAGCATTAAGCACCTGTCTTGGTCTACAAAAGAGGCATAACCTGCTGCAAAATTCTGCCACTCTAATAGGTCCTTATTATCTTGATAGGGCTTTATGGTTTGGAACTTATTTTCATTATAAACAAATATAAATTTCAACATAGAGGAGGTCCTTAATTCTTGGTATTATATGAAAACTTTGTATGGGAATGTATTTTTTCCAGAAAATAATTAGCTTAGACTCCTAAAAAGAGTGTTAAGTTCCAAACATGTTTAACATTCTCAATCTAACATATACTCTAAGTCACTAACAACAAGAATGAGTATAAGAGAAACTGTAAAGATTTGGCTGTTGTGTTAGGAAGTGGAGCTAAGCAATGGCTTTCTTTGTGTGTGTTCTTTTCTGTTTATCAGTCTGAAGATCCATTTGTAATACACCACACAGATGGATGGAGCTAACTGCTATATCTCACTACACAAGCACACATGGCATTTGGTAGCCAGGAATATCCTTGCAGCTAATTTCCCCATCTACTTGATGTCAAGTACTATATTCACCACCTTATTGATTCCATCTTCTTAATTACTCATCAAATTATTTGAAGGTAGCCTTGTTATCTTGCCCACTTTTACCTCTCCATTCCTTTATTGAAACCCCTGTCGGTCTTGCTGTCACCTCTCCGGTGCTGCTGCTGCTATTTCTCTCCCTCTGCCTGCTGTTTGCCACCTCCTCCATGTCCTCACGTCTTTCCTGAACAGTCTTCGCAGCCTCCTCGCTGCTCCTCCTGCTTCTGCTCATGACCCCAGGAAGATGTGTAGGGGGAAAGCAGGATGAATGTTCTTTAACAAAGGTAAATCACAACCAAAAGGTCCCTTATCAAGCTTAGGAAAATATTGTTTTAAATTCAGTTGCCAAGGCTTTCTCCAGTGCATCACTGATATTACCTGCTGGGAAATGCCTCTTAGGGACATTTGTATAACCAAACATGACTTAAAATTGAGGCACAGAGATCATTTGTGGGAGAAGCTTTCTCTGACCTTATGATCTAAAGCTGTTCTTCCTTTCAGTTAGGCTCAATCATTTGGCATTAGTGTTATTTTACCTGTAGGAGATGTATGTCAAGGCATGTTGACCTTCACACATTTATGACTGACCTATTCATGCATACCCAACATAAAACTAATATTATAATTGGGACTAGCACCAAAATTAATGAAACTGTATGGTGATAAATATTGTGCAAAGATGTTCTCTCAAGCACACATATAACATATATGAAGTACATATAACACTTTGACCATTTTTGTGAATGAAAATATTTTTAACTCTTTTTACAATATCCAAATGTCAGCATCCTTATTCATTCACCTTGAAACTTTAAAGTAAATAACAGGTTAGTTGAATATAAACATTGTGATCTTGTGATCTTGTGACATTTGATTGTACAAATAACTTTATTTCACCAGATGTAATTGTCATCTCAATGTTTTACTGCTGAATACGCTCATCCTTTCTAGTTTTTTCCTGAACTCTGGATGACTTATTCAACTCAGCTCTTGTGGCTCAAACTCCTCTCTAAGATTCAGTCTGATTTCTCTAAAATTCTGATTGAACTGCTCTGTTTGGCCACAAAATAACTCTGTCAACTGTTCTAATCTTCCAGCTCCCTCTCATTCTCTGGAATGTACTAACTTCACCTTTGTCTAGCTTGTTCTCTCTACAACCTGTCTGTAAAACTGTCCCAGTAAAAACTGTCTCTGAACTCCATGAAGTGAACTACCACTGACAGAGCTGCAGTGAATGCAACTCTGCTGCACTGAGTCCCAACTAACTGCTAACTCCTGAGCTCTCTCCCTGCACTCCTGTTCATTTCTCTTTCCTGTGCTGTTCTCTAGTGAGTTGAATGTATTGTATCCTGTTAAATCATTCTCTGATTCATTACCTAGCCTGTGTCTCAATTAGATGCCACTGCTTGGAAATAAAGGTCTGTATCAATGGTGTGTTTATATTCCAACAAGATCAGGCAGACCTAGAAGGTCTTTGGATGTGATCAGAGCAGCCATGCTGCTGGATTAAAATTCCTCTACACTTGATCTAATAACCAACGCAGCAAGGAAGATACTATGAGGCAGGTGCCTTACGTGACTGAACAGAGCAGACTGTCAGTTTACATAATGCTGCTCAGAGTAACACACAACTGAAAACTTAGAAAGTATTTATTTCTGGAATTCTCCACTTAAGTTCTTTCAACTATGGCTTACCACTGGTAAATAAAAAGCAACACAAATTAATATCTAGGTAAACCATGAATACTATAGTCTATCATTGTCTTGGTGGATACTACCTAAATTCTAGACATTTATTAATTCTTTTATAGTCTCTCTCACTGCACATTCAAAGTGAATTTGGAGACTTTGTTTCTTCATTTAGAAGCCTAATCATGACACATCTAATATGTGTCAGTGACTCTTTATGCTTACTATTTATCAAATTAGAACATAACTGATAAGGACCCAAGGAGCTAAAGGAGCTTTCAGCTCCATAGGAGGAACAACATTACGAACCCCCCAGTACCCCCAGAGTTCCCAGGGACTAAACCACCAACCAAGGAGTACACATGGATGGACCCATGGCTCCAGCTGCATATGTAGCAGAGGATAGACTTGTTGGACATCAATGAGAAGAGAGGCTCTTGGTTCTGAGAAGGCTAGAAGCCCCAGTATAGGGCAATGCCAGGGCAGGGAAGCCTGAGTGGATGGGTTGGTTGAGCAGGGGGAGGTGGAATGGAATAAGGTATTTTCAGGAGGGGAAATGAGGAAAGGGGATAACATTTGAAATATAAATAAAGAACATATCTAATAAAAAAGAACATAACTGTTAATTCATTAAAGATTATGCAAACTGTCCCACAGATCAGAAACACTCATTTTCTACATGTAAGCCAAGTACTACCCATCTTTCCTGGGTCAAAACTCCTAGTCATGAGTTTCTGCCCACTGACCAAGATCCCTTTCTTTCCCGATAACCAAACAGTCACAACTACTCAACAGACCTCTCTACTTTTGACAAGTGGGGCAGCAGCAATGGTACACAGGAGCATCACGCTGCCCTAGAACTCAGAAAGCTCACTAAAGGCTGCTCCTTACTCCAAACCTACCAAGATGTAAGCATAGAAAAGTTGTATGAGTTCTTTGAATCTCAGTTTTTAAATTCTTTATGATGAAAACGATGAGGGTTATTCTAAATAAATATTTATCACATTTTTTGATAAAGCCTCTCACACTATTTATGCATTTATTTATTTATCTTGGTGATACTGATTCTAATAGTACTTCAGATTAATCTTATAGGCTCAGACAGGCTAGGCTAACATACAACTTAGTTACATTTCTAGCCCTTTTTATGTTTACTGAGACAAGTCTTATCGCATAAGCCAGAGAGACTTTTACCCTCTGATTTTCCCACTTCAGCCTCTTAGGTAGTTTGTATTTCTAGGGCTACTTTATGTTCAATTAAATACAACATAGTACTATCACTCAAGTTTAAAACACTGCCAAACCACCCCACTGCAAAGATAAACTTACTATGTTTTTGTTATTTACTCTTAAATTGCATAAAGCTATACTTCAATTTTCTCTTTGCTTCTTATTGGCACTGCTAATAGTATAAACAAGGAAACCTAAGTGTCGGCCATTCAACTTTCTACATTTGCTCCTGCAACAGTAAAGGGACATTTGGAGGGAGAACTCTGTTAAAATTAAAATACTGTGGCATATTCTATATTCATTTTGTATAAATGAGAGACGTTTCCATACTACCAGTGAAAACATGCCACCATTTAGCAAGGACATCATCTCATAAAGCCAACATTTTCAGCTCTTTCGTCAATATCCATTGATGTAAGCATGTAACTTGACGCTACTTGTTGCAGAGGACTTCCATACATAGAAATTAGCTGACTTTATTAGTTGGAATTTTTTTCAGCCGGGCTAATTCTGCAGTCAGCCTGTTTCATCTCATCTCTATATGCTGTAGCACCGGATGCTTCACGTTTAAACGATGGGCTGGAAAAGTTCCTCTTCAGAAGCAATTGAAAAACTGAGCGATGAAAACCTGCTAATGCAGTTGGAACCACACACTGTGCAAGAGCAGCAAATTGTTTCCTTGGTGGTTTTGACAACATTGCCTCTGAACATAATTGAATGTCATTCGTTTATATGTTTGCAAATGAGGTCCCAGTGACATTACACCTGGGAATGTGCGCACTCAGTCATCTGTTTATGACAGAGGAGCCAGGCATATGGCCTGTGGACACAGTTTGGCCCCAGAGCTGTCGAGAAGCCCTGTACCAGTGTTCAGCGGGTTGGCTCCATCAGTGTGAATCAGTTTGGTTAGAAGCAGAGCCCCCTGTCAAAAAAGCAGGAAGCAGAGCTTCCCCACGGCCAGCCCACCAAGCTGCTCTGTCCTGAGATGGCAAGAGTCCTTGCACATGCAAGAGAATGTCACATGCTACACCAATAAAAGAGTGAAGAGATTTCAAGGGAAAGTGCAGAGTTGCTATGAAGCCAGAACAAAGGGAAATTTATGAGACAGATTTCAAGCAGAGTAATGCTGTTGCATGGAAATCATGAGCAGTTTCTTAACCTCTTGTTTGTCACCAAGAGTGAGTGTGGGCTGGAGAAATCTCTTATGCCAACAGCCTTCAATTCTTTCTCATTAAAAGGAAAAGGCTTAAACTTTTTGTTTTTTGAACTGTTTTCCTTCAAGAGATATTTTCATGGCATTTGGCAGACTTCATATTTTAAAAGGTATTCTTTTAAATATAGCAAACTGTGTTTAATTCCTTTTTTGATGATTATTAAAGATATTTACAGTAATTATATCCAAGTCATCATTCAGCATAATTAGTCATACTTTCCCATACCATTTAGTGTCATTCCAGTGACAGACCTGTCACTTGATTTTCTGGAAAAGACCTCGGGATGCTCAGTTGCCATCCACATGTCCAGGACTTCATGAGGCTGGAAATCCGAGCATTCATTTTGTGCTTCCAATCCATATTCAATAAGTACTGCTATGCAGAGACAACATTATGTATCAAGAGATCAAAACCTATTCTTGATGCATTGATTCTGTGAAAGAAAAACTGGCACAGAAAAGTCAAATTCAGCAAAAAAGAAAATACAGTATTTGAGCTACAAAGCAAATGAAGGATCCAGAGAAGGTCTGCCAATCTCCTCACAGAAGGAGACAAAACAATGAAAATAAATCCCTGTTTATAGAGATCCTACCTAAAAGATGAATATCTACATGCATTGCTCATGCAAAAGTCTTCAAAGGACTCATGACACATGTGTTCATTGAAAAGGACCCAGACTTAATTTTACTGGGTAAACATCTAATTGTCTCCATCTTAAAATTTTACAATGAATATTTTCTTATTAAAGACACTAAAAAGATTCCAAAGACAAATATTTACCACTACCAGTTTTCTCACACATTTGACAAATGAGTCTACTTTTCAGGATATTAAATCACAATTTAATTTAGTTTAGAATCTAAATGCAGACTTGGGAATAAACGGCAATGGGAAAGGCAAACCTCTCACCCCTGTTAGTTTGGGGTGTACTGCCCTCCTGACGAGAGTTTCCAACCTTCTGCCACACTTATTTTCATGTTGGGGTGCATGCACTGTTACCCTGAGAAAGGATTCATGGGCCATGGTTAGGAAAGAACACAATTCCTCAAGTGGTGAGGTTCACTCTAAGACATAGGGGTAACAATCAGAGTAAAATTAAAGTAATTGTTCCTGTGTCCCGCATTAACCCCAGTCTCTGGGTGACTTGTCATCAGCTCCCAGGCCCATCCATGCAGTGGAGAATGTAAAGGACACTTTTGAAGTGAGCCACCTGGACTCCAGGGTTTGGCACTCATTGCTGACAGACGAGATTAGAGGATTCCCCAGCATGTAATAAGGACACATGCTCCACTATGTTCATAACAGCCTTATTTATAATAGCCAGAAGCTGGAAAGAACCCAGGTATCCCCAAACGTAGGAATGGATACAAAAAAATGTGGTATATATACACAATGGAGTACTATTCATCCATTAGAAACAATGAATTCATGAAATTCTTAGGCAAATGGATGGAGCTGGAGAACATCATACTAAGTGAGGTAACCCAGTCTCAAAAGATCAATCATGGTATGCACTCACTAATAAGTGGATATTAACCTAGAAAATTGGAATACCCAAAACATAATCCACACATCAAATGAGGTACAAGAAGAACGGAGGAGTGGCCCCTTGTTCTGGAAAGACTCAGTGTAGCAGTATAGGGCAAAACCAGAACAGGGAAGTGGGAAGGGGTGGGTGGGAGAACAGGGGGAGGGAAGGGGCGTATGAGACTTTCAGGGAGTGGGGGGCTAGAAAATGGGAAATTATTTGAAATGTAAATAAATAATATATCGAATAAAAAAGAATGTAAAAATTTTAACTTGTACATATTTACTTCTCTGCCTCATCAAGCCTCTTCTTGTTTTCACTATGAAAAATCACTTTTCATTTCTATGTACTTCTATTTCTTATATAGAACCATAGAGTCAGAAAAATATACTAGAACATTATTTATAGCACTTGGGATGGCTACAGAAGTACCCTATATGCTTTCTGGCTTTGTTCACATTCCTCCTCAAAATTTTATGTGTTCAAATGATTGCTCTTTTCATATATCAGTGGCAGAATCTGCACTTAATTTGACTCTTCAGATTGTACTATTCGGATCTTCACAAATAATTATATTTATTCACCATTATAATATTGCTGAATAATTTCATTGCTCTAGCAATTCTGTGTGTTCTGTTTCTCTGTAATCTTTCTATTGCAACAGTAAGAAAATGTACAGTAAAATTTATTTATAAACCATGGTATCTACTGGAAATCTCTCTTACTCTGTATCTACATATTTTACTAGTACAATGAAAAATCATGAAGTACCTAATCTTGACTCAAAGAAACCATAATAGCTTAAAGTGCTCTCTGAATCACCAAAGATTACATTACATACAGCCTAATCTTATTGTTCAATACATTTGATTGCTCTCTAATTGTATAAAAATAAAACAAATCCACAAATGCTATGAATACAGAAATATATACCCTTGATTATAAGGCTATTTCAATATAAATGGTTTAAATTTATTTATCAAGATATATGTTTTAAAATAATAATAAAAACAGTGACTCAAAAGTGCTCCTTGTGTTTTTGGAGTGTAGACAATTCTACAGTGGCAGATTGATAGAGATAGAGGGGCGGGCGGCCTAATGGTGGCATCGCCCCATAGTAATCAGTACTTAGAACAATGGATCTCCACACATATACATCGTAGGGTTTGTGTTTGGGTCTAAAAATTATCAGTTGACTGTATCACAACTGTTTTATTCTCATGCTAGGCTAGATCAAATTTAATGTATTATGCTTTCATGTTTTCTTGTCTGTTATATTTTACTGCTCATACAATGTACTCAGAATGCAAGATTAGGTCTTTCAAATTAGAGTTCAAAAGCCTTCTTCCAACCTGAAGAAATTAATTTTATGAATGATTCAAACCTCTACCTTCGAAAAGGACACATGCTACCTCACAGTAAATACATGACTTTAGAATAACTTAAAGGACCTTTACCGTTTTTTAAAAAAAATATCAATAAAATCTACCAATAAAAACAGACAATATGCTCTGGGGATTCAAAGCAGGTTAGGACATCAAAATATAAATTCCATTTGAAGGAGATGCTTGCACTAAATTTAGGGTTTTAGAATTTTGATGCTGACAACTAGCGCTGCAGGGTTCGTCAATCAGACTGGAACACCTGTTAGTAAAGCTGAAATTCCTGAATTAAAAAGTAGTTTTGATATCTCAGTTATTAGATTAAAATCTGAAGCCTTTAAACACACAGCAATTTATGGAGGTTTCTTTGTGTGTGGGACTTTTAAAGCGTAAATCGACTCAGTTTGACTCTTGACTGCTTCTAAATTGAAAACTTTAAGTGTCTGTGCCTTGGCCACAAGGTGCAATTTCATTCCATATCAAAGAGAGAAGCCAAAAAGTAGAGTATGATATCATGCTGTTAAGACATAATGAGAATATTTAACAATTCTTTTAAATAAACTTTTAAATGGAAATATTCATAGATGATAAAAATATTCTAGTGGTGTAGTTTGACCTTTACAGTCACATAAGAAAGAAGAGTCCAATCTATTATTCATCCAGGTATTGCCTATTATAAAATAATAGCGGCTCTGAGCTTTCCCTTTAACCACGAGAAAGATCTGCATGCAGCCTGGCCTCTATGATGTAAATGAGAGCTAAAGAAATCCAGTCAGTTGAATAACCTAGATAGTATACAACAAAGATAGTTTTTAATGTTAATTACGTTATTTATTTTATATCCAGATATCACCTCCCCCCCTCCTCCTTCCCAGTCTCTCCTTCCACTGGCCCCTGCTCTCCACCAGGAAGTTCTCTCCTGTGCCAATGTGTTCAAGACTATTCTTCTCTTTCTCAGCTACCAGATTTAGTGCATCAGGTTTTATGTTGAAGTTTTTGATCCACTTGGCCTTGCATTTTATGCAAGGTGATAAATGTGGGTGTATTTTCATTCTTCGACATGCAGACATTCAGTTAGACCAGAGCCACAAAGATGGTTTTTAATTGATGAAAAATAAAAGCATTTTAAGGACATTTTGTAGGGTTTTGGAGACAGCTGAGACAACTGAGTGGTTGGTGTGTAAGAATGTGGACCTAAGTTTAGATCACCCCAGAAAACTCCAGACATGATAGTGTATGTCTGGAAGTGGTGGGGAGCAGATGTGAGCAAACAGACTCACAAGCGAGTCCAACCAGTCAGGGAGCTCTAGATTCAGTGGGTGTTCTTGCCAAAAAGTAAAAGAAAAAAAAAGGATTGTAGAAAACTTAGCCAAAGTATTTGTAGAATGATACCCAAAGTCATCTACAGCTGCTACATGTTGTTGTTGTTGTTGTTTTATCACCATCATCAGTACTTGAAAGTATTCGATATATAGAATTCCAGTCACTTATATCAAAGTATTAAAATATTTTAGAGTAAAACATGTTACACCTCTATAAATAATACGAAACTATCTCCAAACTCAGGTTCTCAGGAGAAAAATTCAAGCACAAGCTTCTTCTTGCAAGTCCTTCTGAGGTAGCCATATGAAATATTTACTAGAGATCACAGAGAGAAACTCCTTCTAAGCCAAAAGATTTTATTTGCAATTTGAACTTTGCAAATACGATAAAGCCACACGGACATTTATTTTGCCGAAATTGAGTCTAAGCAATACCCTGCCATGCTCTATGTGCTGGGTAGCGGGCATAAAGCAGATGAGAGAGCTTTACCAGTGAGAACTTAAAAAGACATTAGGGATGGCGAGACAAAGAGAGACAAGTGACTGAAATGCTTTTGAGTGGATTCTGAAAGAGGGCTTTACAGTAATGTGTAAACATTAAAAATAGGAAAGCATGAGTAAAAAATGGTCAATTTAAAAATACTTCCCACTGCTTTCTAGGCTCAATTCTTTCTCTGCCTAAAAGAAGTGACACGACAGTTCTCTTACAGAAAGGACTGAGACAGGATTTTGATGGGGATTGTGTTGAATCTGTAGATTGCTATGGCAAGATGGCCATTTTAACTATATTAATCCTGCCAATCCATGAGCATGGCAGATTTTTCCATTTTCTGAGGTCTTCTTCCATTTCCTTCTTCAGAGACCTGAAGTTCTTGTCGTATAGATCTTTCACTTGTTTGGTTAGAGTCACACCAAGATACTTTATAGTGTTTGTGGCTATTGTGAAGGGTGTCATTTCCCTAACTTCTTTCTCAGCCTGCTTATCCTTTGAGTATAGGAAGGCAACTGATTTTCTTGAGTTGATTTTATAACCAGCCATGTTACTGAAGTTGTTTATCAGCTGTAGGAGTTCTCTCAGTTCTTCACAGAGTTAGAAAAAGCAATTCTCAAATTCATCTGGAATAACAAAAACCTAGGATAGCTATAACTATTCTCAACAACAAAAATTCTGAGGGAATCAGTATCCCTGACTTCAAGCAATACTACAGAGCAATAGTGTTTAAAATTGCATGGTATTGGCACAGTGACAGACAAGTGAACCAATGGAATAGAATTGAAGACCCAGAAATGAATCCACACACCTATGGTCTCTTGATCTTCGACAAAGGAGCCGAAAACATCCAGTGGAAAAAAGATAGCCTTTTCAACAAATGGTGATGGTTCAATTGGAGGTCAGCATGCAGAAGAATGTGAATTGATCCATTCTTATCTCGATGTACTAAACTCCACTCCAAGTGGATCAAGGACCTCCACGTAAAACCAGACACACTGAAACTAATAGAAAAGAAACTGGGGAAGACCCTTGAGGACATGGGCACAGGGGAAAGATTCCTGAACAGAACACCAATAGCTTATGCTCTAAGATCAAGAATTGACAAATGGGACCTCATAAAATTACAAAGTTTCTGTAAGGCAAAGGACACTGTTAAAAGGACAAAACAGCAACCAACAAATTGGGAAAGGATATTCACCAACCCTACATCTGATAGAGGGCTAATATCCAATATATACAAAGAACTCAAGAAGTTAGACCCCAGGGAACCAAATAACCCTATTAAAAATGGGGTACAGATCTAAACAAAGAATTTTTACCTGAAGAAATTCGGATGGCAGAGAGGCACCTTAAGAAGTGCTCAACATCATTAGTCATTAGGGAAATGCAAATCAAAACAACACTGAGATTTCACCTTACACCAGTCAGAATGGCTAAGGTCAAATACTCAGGAGACAGCAGGTGTTGGTGAGGATGTGGAGAAAGAGGAACACTCCTCCACTGCTGGTGGGGCTGTAAGATGGTACAACCACTTTGGAAATCAGTCTGGCGGTTCCTCAGAAAACTGGACATGACACTTCCGGAGGACCCTGCTATACCTCTCCTGGGCATATACCCAAAGGATTCCCCGGCATGCAATAAAGACACATGCTCCATTATGTTCATAGCAGCCTTTTTTATAATAGCCAGAAGCTGGAAAGAACCCAGATGTCCCTCAAAGGAGGAATGGATACAGAAAATGTGGTATATGTACACAATGGAATACTACTCAGCAATTAGTAACAATTAATTCACAAAATTTTTAGACAAATTTTTTGAACTGGAAAATATCATCCTAAGTGAGGTAACCCAATCACAAAAGAATACACATGGAATGCAATCTCTGATACGTGGATATTAATTAGCCCAGAAGCTCTGAATACCCAAGGTACAAATAGCATAACAAATGACTCCCATGAAGAAGTATGGAGAGGGTCCTGATCCTGGAAAGGATTGATCTAGCATTGGAGGGGAATATAAGGACAGAGAAAAAGGAGGAAGGTGATTGGAGAATGGGTGGAGAGAAGAAGGTTTATGGGACATATGGTGAGGGGGGATCTGGGAAAGGGGAAATCATTTGGAATGTAAACAAAGAATATAGAAAATAAATATATATATATAAAAAAGAAAGGACTGAGACCCCTCCTGAGACCTAAGGAAAGCAAGTTCAGAAACTCACCAATCCAAATCCTGGATGCTCTCCTCGTGTTTCCCTATGTGCCACACTGAAATGCCCTTTCCCATAAGAGTCTTTCTTCTTGGATCTTTTAGAAATGTGCCTATTATCATGTTGTGGGAAGTGCATATCTACTGTGTGTGCATCTCAGAATACTATGCAGCCATGGTGTTCTTCAGCCTAGGCACATCAAGAAAATGAGTAATTCATTTGATGGACAGGAGGCAATGTCTCTGGTGACACTTGGTATTCCCCACATTCCCGCTTTCTATAAGTGTATGAGAGCCAGTGCTCTGGGTGACTGTCTGAAAGACAAATGAAATGTTAGGGTCACTTGAGAAGGCATTACATAATAGTGTGGTAAATTTATTTGGAAATATAAATAAAAGACAGTTAACCAGGAGTCAAAATAAATTAGAATCTTATTTATTGGTCTTTGAGCTGAATTCTTTGTAGAATTTATATGAAGTACACAGTCTAAAATTAGATCTGAAAATATAAATGAAAATAGACAACTTTCAAATATTTCTCATGGTCAGTTGTCATTCTTTATCTAAGAATATATTATGCTTCAAAACTTATAAACAGTAATATTCTCATGATGCACATGAAGGGAAAGAAGGAAAACAATTATTTGTTTTACAGCCAACCTGTTTCTTAGATGTGATATATTTGAAATATTTATTTATTCATTCACTTTTGTGTGTGTGTGTGTTTGTGTTTGTGTATGTATATATGTATGTATGTATGCCAGGTTTGTGCTGCTACCTGCAGAGGTAAAAGGGAGGTGTCAGAGTCACCCAGCTTCGGTGTCAGGAACCGAATTCAGATCCTCTGGAAGATCACCAAGCTCTCTTATCCACAGAGCCCTTAGAAAGTGCTTTAGTTTCATTTAAGTTTCCAAAATTTATATTAGAAATCACAAGTTGTACATTCCAAAATTTTGCTCATTTGCAAGAATCCGAAGATTCAAGTCCTCCTTGTGAAGAAGAAGATGTTGAGATTTAGGCAGATAGCTACAGTTTGGATGAAGTCAGAAAAGTTAATAAATGAAAAAAAATGCTGCTTTCTTATTCATCCTATTATCCTTACCCCCTTCTCCTCCCCACTCCTCTGGACTGTCTTCAGGACATTTGGTGGGTGTCTTTCAAACTGTCCCTGTCACTTAGCCAGACTGTGGTATTACAGCATGGCAGAAGAGATGGTTCTTCCCCATGTAGGCTGACCATCACCACAATTATCCAGTAAGCGCTAACTGCAGAGATGGTTGTTTTTGTTTTGTTTTTCATAGTCCAAACTCTGCAAAAAGAGCTGTTTTAAAAAGATCCCAATCATTTCAGATTATAGAGTAAACAAAATTGAAGAGTTGCCACAGATAGTGAAACACAAACTTAAAATACTGTCCTTCCAGGTGACTTTAAACCTTGTTATAAAAATAATTCATCAATTAACTACTCTTATCAAAATGTGTATTTTGCACTCAGAAAATTGCTTACAGTATATGAGTATCACTGGTGAGCTCTACATGGAGAAAGACAAAATGATACCATATTTTCTGATTGTATCCTTCAAGTATTTCTCCCAAAAAGTATACTGTGAAGATAAACTTTATAAATATTCTCTACATGTATGTATTTCTTGTGGGATTCAAAAATATTTAAATTACCTTTTAAACATTATTTCAGAAAATGAGTTTGGGAGTAGAACCAGGAGTTTCATCTAGAAATACAAAAAAAGATGAAAACTATTAAATGGAAAGTGTATTGGAAAAGATTGGTGGCTGGTCGGCTGGGAGCATTTCAAGGGTGAAATGTGTAGGGAGTCGTTAGGAAAATCACCTCATATGGAGCCATAAGAATCTCTTAAGAGAGACTCTGGGTGCATGAAACCAAATGGGAAGGACAAACAGACCTATGCTAGCATCTAAAGAAAGGTCAAAGTGGAAAGGTCAAGGGGGGAATTAGAAACATCCTAGGGAAACAATGTATAGATGTACAGTGATATACATATACACATACACATACTCTCTCTCTCTCTCTCTATATATATATATATATATATACATATCATTGACATTTTAGATACATTGAGCATTCGATTGTGCTAAAGCCTGGAAATGGGGTGGTGTAGGTTACAAAGACATTAGCCTATAATTGCAGAATCTGCTGGAGAAAAAGCACGAAGCCTGCTAATGAACATCACATGAATGAGACTGGTGGCAGGACATCACAGGAAGCAGGAAGCAGGCAGCAGGAAGTTGTGTGTAGTCACTCAGGGAAATTTGGATTTTTGAAAGGACAGTCTAGCTGTAACAGTTCTGTAAAATTCCATGAAGAAAGACAAGACCAAAAATAAGGCACTCACTTCAAAAACTTGCATAGCGTTATCAAAGACTGACGTCCAGGAAGCAGAGGACTGGCTAGAGGGAGGAAGGAACAGCCAATATGAATGACATTTAGGAAGCAAATCATCAGCGTATGCAATGTACTCTGTGAGGTAAAGTAGAGTGAGATCCAAGAGTGCTATGTCCCTGTCTAGCCAGGATTCTGCTTCCTAGAACTCAGAAAGAGAGCACACTTTGGTAGCAAAGATAATTTTATCTGTGTAACTGGCATGTTAATACTACCTATGATATATATATATATATATATATATATGCCTAACCATTGGCAGTTGAAACTGGCATTATACTGGACTGGCATACAAATGAATGTTCTTGATAGCTTTGAGTAAAAGAGAAGCAGTGGTGATTTGGGGAAACTAAGGTACATGCAAGTAGGGGAAGTGACCATGCAGGGTCTGGCTTAGAGGACATTATACTCAGAACGAGAGGTTTAAGCTCCTGGATTGAGCAGTGTGAATCCTCCTAATGGCAAGGGCCTAATTAACCATCAAGTGGCTTTTTTTTGGAGTGGAGATAAGGTGAGAGCTCTTGCATTAGGAGCTCAAATAACCAACGTGGTTCCCTGGGAATAGCTGTAGATTAATATCTAAACCTAAGGAGTGTTCCACCCTGCCCCAACACACACACACACACACACACACACACACACACACACACACACACAGGAGCTCTTTATAACAGCCTGTGATGGCAAAGTAGTTAAGTTGGCTACAGCTGACTGTGGAGTGGAGGTACTGGTGCTCCCAATGCAAAGAGATAGCCCATGATAAACCAACAATTAGACGTAAGCCTCTAATACAGGACTGTTGAAACCAGAGATGTGAACTACATATATAATAAATTCAATTAACATATTTATTTATCATTTTTGTGCTGAGCTCAAGTTGAGTACAAAGTGCCAAAACTGATAAAATGTTAAAAATTAGTTTAATATTTCTGTAGACAAGGATTAATAAAGTTGAATAAAAGGTTTGGGGGCTTAGACAAGAGGTAAAAACTGATCTAACTATAAAAGATGGAGTGAAATATAAACGAAAGTAGCTATATTATCTACTAATAAAATATTTAATAGGCTTGGATTCAAAACCTGCCTCTAACTCTTTCTGGCTGCGATCCCTTGTTCAACTCAATTAGGCTTTCTAGCCATAAAAGTTCTCATTTGTGTTACAAGAATATTAATAGTCTCTCTTACAAAATGTAAGCAATTTAAAAGCCTTTGTCTTATAGTAATTGGTTGGAGTTAAAGCACTAAAAATATTAATCATCAAAATGACAAAGATTATAGAATGTAGAAATTATAAGCATAGAAGGGATTTCAATCTGAAAAAAGGAATTAAACATAATAGAAAAGGTAATTATGACATGTCAAATCTTAGCAAATGTTGTCATCAGAATAGATTAAACGGTAGAATCCATTAGTTTGAGCAGCATTGCCTCTGTCTGCTTTTGTTTATCTTTCTCCATTTATCAGAACACAGAATTTTTCTCTTCTGGCCACTTGAATTTGGATGTGACCTGTGATAGGTTCTGGCCAGGAAGATGTGAGCAGAAGCAGCTCTTGATGAAAGCACTGAAATTCAAGGGCTTATATGTCCAGTTCCCTGCAGTTCCTGTCATTAGAAACATCTAAAACTGTGCTTAAGTTGGAAACAAATGTACCCCTTAACCTGATTATTTCAGCCAAAGATGTCCAATCCAGCTTAACTGAACTCAAACAATAACCAAAATGTTTGTTATTTGTTGCTTCAACATCCTCTACACTATATTATCTGGTAGACTTTTCTATCACAAACAAGACAATAACAAGAGGAGGAAGTTCATCTTCTAAGTCTGGATTAACATGTATTGCATCATTTTTTCATATATCAAGTTGAAAATAGTAACACTGACTCTGTGTCAGTACCTTCCAGTTTGTATCACTTTAGCTCTGCAGTAAAGCTTGAGATCTGGGATGGTGATTCCCTGAGAAGTTCTTTTATTCTTAACAGTTTGTGTTATTCTGGATTTTTTTTTTTGCCTTTTCAGATGAATTTGAGAATTATTCTTTCCATGTCTTTGAAGAATTGTGTTGGGATTTTGATAGGGTTTGCACTGAATCTCTAGACTGCTTTTGGTAGGATGGCCATTTAAACTATGTTAATTCGGCCAATCCATGAGCTCGAGAGATCTCTCCATCTTCTGAGAACTTCAATTTCTTTATTGAGAGACTTGAAGTTTTTGTCATACAGGTCTTTCACTTGTTTGGTTAGAGTTATCCCATGATATTTTTTTATTATTTGTAGTTATCATGAAGGGAGTTGCTTCTCTAATTTATTTCTCAGCCTGTTTATCATTTGTATAAAGGAAGGCTATGATTTGAGTTAAGTTTATATCCAGCCAGTTTGCTGAAGTTGTTTATTAGATAGAGAAGTTCTCAGGTAGAATTTTTGGGGTCACATAAGTATACTATCATATCATCTGCAAATAGTGATACCTTTATTTCATTTTTGCCCATTTGTCTCGCCTTGAACTCTTTTTGTTGTCTTATTGTTCTTGTTATCACTTCTAGTACTATATTGAATAGATATGGTGGTAGTGGGCATCCCTGATTTCAGTAGGATTGCTTTAAGTGTGTTTCCATTTAATTTGATATTGGCTGTTGGTTTGCTGTATATTACTTTTATTATGTTTAGGTATAGGCCTTGAATTTCTCATTTCTCCAATACTTTTAACATGAAGGGATGTTGTATTTTGTCAAATGCTTTTTTATCTAAAGAGATGATCATGTGATTTTTTTTCATCGAGTTTGTTTATATAGTGGATTACATTAATGGATTTTTGTATATTAAGTCAACCTTGCATCCCTGAGATGAAGCCTACTTGATTGTGGTGAATAATGGTTTTGATGTGTTCTTGGATTCAGTTTGTAAGAATTTTAGTGAGTAATTTTGCACTAATATTCATAAGCAAGATTATTCTGAAGTTCTCTTTTTTTGTTGGGTCCTTGGGTAGTTTAGATATCAGAGTAATTGTGACTTCATAGAACAAGTTAAGTCATGTTCCTTCTCTTTGATCAATGTACTAGAATTGAGGGCCCAGAAACCACACACTTCTGGACACTTGATCTTTGACAAAGAAGCCAAAAATATACAGTGGATAAAAGAAAGCATCTTCAATAAATGGTGCTGGTAACTGACTGTCTATATCTAGAAAAATGAAAATAGACCCATATTTGTCATCTTTCACTAACCTCAAGTCCAAGTGGATCAAGGATCTCAACATAAAACCAAATACAATGAATCTATTAGAAGAGAAAGTGGGAAAGAGCCTTGAACTCATTGGCACAGGGGAAATTTCCTAAACAGAATTCCAGTGGCTCATGCTCCAAGATCAAGAATTGATAAATGGGACCTTATGAAACTTGAAAGCTTCTGTAAGGCAAAGGACATAGTCAATAAGACAAATCTGCAGCTTACAAATTGGAAAAAATTCTTCATTAACCCCACATATGATAGAGGACTAATATACAAAATATATAAAGAACTCAATAAACTAATCAGCAAAAAAATCAAACAACCAAATAAAAAAGTGGAGTATAGCTCTAAACAGATATTTTACAACTGAGGAATCTTGAATGGCCGAGAAACACCTAAAGAAATGTTCAAAGTCCTTAGTGATTAGAGAAATGCAAATCAAAATGACTTCAAGATTCCACCTTACACCAATCACAATGGCTAAGATCAAAACCTCAGGTGATAAGATATGTTGGAGAGGATGTTGAGAAAGAGAAACACTCCTCTGTTGCTGGTGGGATTGCAAACTGGTACAACCACTATACCAGAAATCAGTCTGGAAGTTCATATGAAAATTGGAAATAGATCTACCTGAACACCCAGCTATAACACTCTTGGAAATATACACAAAAGATGCCCCACCATGCCACAGGGGCACATATTTCACTACGGTCATAGCAGCCATATTTTTGATAGCCAGAAGCTGGAAACTGTCCGGATGTTCCATGACAGAGAATGAATACAGAAAATGTGGTTCATTTACACAATGGAATACTTACGACTCAGCTATTAAGAATGAGGACATCCTGAATTTTGTAGACAAATGGATAGAACTAGAAAATATCATCATGACTAAGGTAACTCAGACCCAAAAGGACATGCATGATATGTATTCACTAATAAGTGGATGTTGACCAAGAAGAAAACCTACAGAGTACCCAAGATACAATCCACAGAACTCACAATGTCAACAAGTTGAAGTGTCCAAGTGAGGACACCCCAGTCCCACTTGGGAGGTAGAGCAAAGCAATCACAAATGACAAAGGAGGCAGGGACCTAAGAGGGAAAGTAGACAGTGAGGTGTCCACTTCATTAACCCCACATATGATAGAGGGCTAATATCCAAAATATATAAAGAACTCAAGAAACTAATTACCAAAAAAAATCAAACAACCCAATAAAAAAAATGGGGTATAGATCTAAATGGAGATTTTATAACTGAGGAATCTCAAATGGCTGAGAAATACCTAAAGAAATGTTTAGGTATTTCTTCCTAATGGACAGGGAGAGGAGGGGAGAGGTGAACCTGATCTGGTATTGGGTGAGGGAAAAGGACTGAAGCCCTGAAGGTCAGCAGAAAGAATGGAAACAGGCAACCTTGGGAGATAGGAAGTTGGGGGTATTCTCCAGAATATACCAGGGACCTAGGAGGTAAGAGACTTTCAGGACTCAAAGGGAGGGAGGGACCTTAGATGAAATGCCCAACAGTAAGTAAAGGGAACTTATAGAGCCTATCTCCAGCAGGATGACAGGGTATCTCCCTCATGAAATGAGGGAGAGGGGTCCATCCTACTGTCACAGCTCTGACCCATAATTTTTCCTGTCTGAAAGTATTACAGGGATGGAAATGTAGAAGAGCTTAAAGAAAAGAATGTGCAGCAACAGGCCCAAAGAGGAATCTAGCTCAATGGGAGATCCCAAGGCCTGACACTATTACTGGGGCTGGGGAGTGCTTTCAAAAAGGGACCTAGCATGAGTGTACTCCATATGACCCATGAAGCAGATGAAAGAGTCAGATGCAGATATTTTCACCCAATCAGTGGACAGAAGCCGCTGACCTCTGTTGTTAAATTAGAGAAGGCTGAACAAAGCTGAGTAGAAGGGTAATCCCGTAGGAGGACCAGCAGTGTCAATCAAACTGAACCCCCAAGATCTCTCAAACATGGGACCACCAAACAGGCAGCATATACCAGCTGATATGAGGCCCCTAATACATGCAGTAGAGGACTGCCTGGTCTGTGTTCATTCAGAGAGGATACATCTCACCCTCAAGAGACTGGAAGCCCCAGGGAGTTTAGAGGTCAGGTGGGGTGTGGGGTGGGTAAATCCATGTGGAGACAGGGGATGGGGAGTAAGTATGGGATGTGGAGGATAGGCATGGGTGGGTGGGGAATAAAATATGGAGTGTAAAAAATTTAATTAATTAATTTTTTAAATAAAAAATTGTAACATTGAAACTGCATACAATAAATCATTGCATATTTTTCCTGATAAATATTAATAAAACATTTGTATTTATTCATTCATATTGGTTCTTCATTTTATATATATATTTAAAGGATTTAATGTGTGTATATTAGTGCACATTGATTTGTATGTGTATAAGCACATATATAGCATGGTGGCATGTATAAATTAAAGAAGAACCTTAGGTTCCTTTAATTAAAAAATTAAATTTTTAATTTATCTTTGTATCCCATCTTGTTTGAGGAAATATCTGCTATTGATGTGTACCCCAGGCTAGTTGAGTGACAGGTCTTTGGGGATTCTTCTGTGTCAACCTTCCTTCTTACTGTAGGAACTCTGGTATTACAGGTGCCTCTACAATATTCAACTTTACATGAGCTCTGAGGATTTGAACTCAGGTCATCCTGTATCCTCAACAAGTGCTTCAATCACTGAGTCATCTCCCCAGCCTTTAAAATAACTCTCTAAGCTTTGAATGTTACACCTCTCTTCCTTTTGTCTTTCCTCAAGTGCTCACTACCTCGGGGAAATCATGGAGTATAAACATAAGCTTAGAGTACAAGGTCTACCGAACATATCAGTGTCCTATGTGCACTTAAATGGATGATGAGAGGCACCACTGGGAGTGGAAGTGAAATGACTGTGTAGAATTCAGTGTTCTTAATTAGTGGATGATTTAATGGAAAGTTGTTCTCTGATAGACAAGTCGGGATTTCATTGGGAAGTGAGAAGTTATGACTGAATAAATCATGGTAGGGGTTCAGGAAACAAAAAGATGCTAGAAACAAATTGATTACAGAAGTCCACCCTCCAAGCTTGGACCTGTGCTTCTAGGGTATGAGCTTCAGGAAAGTTCACTTCAATACTATGTACAGATGACACCCAAGCTTCTGCAGGAGAGTGATTCTATTCTCTAAAGATTTTGCCAGAGAGGTTACTTTTTGCTTTGTGGCAGCATTTGAGTCTCAGATCTGCCCCTGGCACAGAGTACTTCTGAACTGAGAATTATCCAGTACAGAGTTAAGTGCAAAAAATTCTCAGTGCTTCTCAGAGATAAGAGACTTCCAGAGAAGGGAGAGTTTTGGAAGCCTGTGCTGACAATTTAGGAGAGTGTCTATCCATTCACCACCTATGAGAAGAGGGATGCTTTGAACTGCTAATTGAGTCAGGTAATCTTCACTGCTTAAAATACTCTCACACTTTCCTCTTTCTTTTAAGTTGAAAAACCTTGAAGCACTTCAGGATAATGAGATAAAATAACCTATATAACTTTATATAATATGAAGCCTGACCTCCTATCCAGCCATCTACCCACTTCATGCATCTCCATAGAGCCAACTGAAGCCATCATTAGATTGTCCTTGATGGACAATTTCACACAGCCAAGTATGTCCAGTAAAAATGTTTTCCCTTTCTGTTTTAGTTAAATTCACTTCTCATTTTTGCAACTTTATCTTGCAATCCACTTTTTTTAATGAAGTCTTACAGAATCAGATCCTCATATCATGAGTTAGGTACCACTTAGTGTTTTTTCTTTATAGCCACTATCAATGAGATCGTTGGTACATGAGCTATTAACAGATGTCTGTTTTTCCTGATAGGACCTAAACTGCATGAAGACAGGAGACCACATGCTATAATAATTAAGCTTGCTTCATCAGTGCACACTGACATGCTAAGCAGACCCAACAAAGATTTCTCATGCATTTGGTTGAACTAATTAAAAATGCAGAACAGGATAGTGATGCACTGGTTGACCAGTATGCCTGCTGAGCATCCCTCAAAACTCCCAATAAAAGTAAACATATTGGGTTGGTAGGAGATGATAGAGGTTTTCTTTAAAATCTTGCAAATTATATGCAATATGATGTCAGTATCTGCAAGAGGGAAAAGTATATTAACAGTAACTCTTATGGAAATTTCATCTTACCAATGGGCACAGACAGGGAACCTGTTGTAGAACTGAACCTTAAGGAACTATGAAGAAAGTGTTTAGCAACAATTGGCTTAATTAGATCTTAGGTGGTATACCATTCTGCTCATTTCTATTGTTTTTAACTGAGTCCTCAGTGCATATAGTCCAGTTTTACTGCTTATATTTTGGAGAGGGTTTAGTCCTTTTTTTCCCCATTAACTATGAATACTTAATAACCTTTCTAGGTTAATATCCACTTATTAGTGAGTGCATACCATGATTCACCTTTTGAGTCTGGGTTACCTCACTTAGTATGATGTTCTCTAGCTCCATCCATTTGCCTAAGAATTTCATGAATTCATTGTTTCTAATGGCTGAATAGTACTCCATTGTGGAGATATACCACATTTTTTGCATCCACTCTTCTGTTGAGGGATACCTGGGTTCTTTCCAGCATCTGGCAATTATAAATAGGGCTGCTATGAACATAGTAGAGCATGTATCCTTATTATGTGGTGGGGAATCCTCTGGGTATATGCCCAGGAGTGGTATAGCAGGATCTTCTGGAAGTGAGGTGCCCAGTTTTCAGAGGAACCGCCAGACTGATTTCCAGAGTGGTTGTACCAATTTGCAACCCTACCAGCAGTGGAAGAGTGTTCCTCTTTCTCCACACCCTCTCTAACACCTGCTGTCTCCTGAATTTTTAATCTTAGCCATTCTGACTGGTGTAAGGTGAAATCTCAGGGTTGTTTTGATTTGCATTTCCCTAATGACTAATGAAGTTGAGCATTTTTTAAGATGCTTCCCTGCCATCCGAATTTCTTCAGGTGAGAATTCGTTGTTTAACTCTGTACCCCATTTTTTAATAGGGTTGTTTGGTTTTCTGGAGTCTAACTTCTTGAGTTCTTTATATATATTGGATATTAGCCCTCCAAAACATAATCCACACATCAAATGAGGTACAAGAAGAAAGGAGGAGTGGCCCCTTGTTCTGGAAAGACTCGGTGAAGCAGTATTCGGCAAAACCAGAACGGGGAAGTGGGAAGGGGTGGGTGGGAGGACAGGGGAATAGAAAGGGGCTTATGGGACTTTCGGGGCGTGGGGGGGCTAGAAAAGGGGAAATCATTTGAAATGTAAATAAAAAATATATCGAATAAAAAAAAAAGAAAAAAAACCCTTTCTAATGATTTGGAATACTACAATGCCTCATGCTGTCTTTTGATCATTGATTACTATGGAAAGATATTACTGTTGGTTATTGATTGGAATAATACTGATTAGTATTGGAAGATAGGGCAAGATGCTCCAAATGACCTTCAATACAACAGGAAAGATTTTATTTTAAGTTATCAAATATCTTTCTGTGGATGTTTAATATGTGCCAACTTACATCTAATATAGAGATGAGAATAGAAGGAATGGTTTTATAGTAACTAGGATTAACACTCTATGAATCATGTAAAACAGTTTATGAAGTCTAATTATGCCAATATCTAAATCATTGCATGCAGACTTTATACTAAAAGTCAGTACTCAGAACTTAAGTGTGAGTGACTTATGTTCTGTTCACAATTAATTACCACAGAGCAGTACATTTTAAGTTAAAAAAATTAAAAATTTATTTTTAAACAAATAAGTTTTTTGTTTTTGTTTTTTAAAAAATCAAGCATGTGGGCTTTTCAAGAGGAAACTTCTAATGTGATTTTTAAAAGATAAAGTGGAGTGAATACGTTAATGAAACACTCAATTGGGGATGATAATATATGTGCAGTGAAACTGATGGTTTCCCTACTTGTAGAACATTTAAAATGTATTCTACACTGGATCGTAAGTATGGACAGTTTTGGAAGACAGGAGTCCTTGAGACCTCAAGCCTGAAGATAAATCAGCAGAGGGTTTCATGCTGTGAAATACTTTGAACATAGTTGGTGCTTTTCTCACCCTGAAAGGATATTTCTATACTTTCTACAAGGGGTTGGTGATGGTACTAATTTTATTTACATAAAGGTTGTGTGAAGTATTTGCCATTCATTAAGCCTCAGTCTTAGGAGTAACTGTTTTTCTACATAATAACTAAGTTTTCTTCCTGGCACCAAAGCCTGGATTTCTGATTATCTGTACTTCCTACAAGCTAACTTCTAAAAAATGGCTGGTAAGCTGCTTGGGAGGATGACCGATTTAATCAAGTATTCTACATGGTAATCATGAAAAGATAAATATTAAATGCTAAACAACCTAGCCATAGACCTTAAAAGTGATAAACTTCTCTCAAGAGACCATGAATTTCCACGGCAGGTTCATGATATGTAAACACTCAAGAATGTGCCCTCATCTTCTTAACAACCAAGGGGAAAATATGCTCATTGTTTCTCAGGACTTTGTAATTATTAAAGGAAGCTTTTCAGATTAGTTAGGACTAAAGGAACTATTGGCTAAAATGAATCTCTTGTGGGGAAGCCCATCTGAGTTCAGCACCATTCTCTAGCCTAAGGCACAAGAGCCAGAAATTCAAACTGTGAGCATCAACAATTCTACATAATATTCATTTCATCTTATGTTACTGACGTCCAACAGCAGAGTAATTATGTTAAAACTTCAGAGAATGTAACAGAAAATTAGCATGTTTTGAAAATGATATTAACTCTTTTAATGATTCGATGTGGTTTTGTTCCAATCTAGTGAGCTTGTTAGATTTAAGAATACATATCTACAGAATCTGTCTCTGTCTCTGTCTGTCTGTCTGTCTGTCTCTCTCTCTCTCTCTCTCTCTCTCTCTCTCTCTCTCACACACACACACACACACACACACATACACACACAATCAGGTCATGGATATAAAAGAGAATAGGAATAGTATACGAGAGGGTTCAGGGGGATAAAGGGGAAAATAAATGATATAATTATTTAGTATAAAAATAAAAGAAGTTAAAAATAATGTAATTGGCTTCTGGTTTCTGTCTCTGGCTTGGGTTCCTCTGGCACAGCACACCATACCCAAGTGGCTCATGGACGCAGCTTAACCACCCAGAAGTGTGGAGGGGCCTGCTTGCACAGGTAGAACCACCCTAGCCAGAAGATCATACCCAGAACCCTCTGGAGGAACACCTCTGTTTTCCTTCTCCAGCTTGGGACCACCCTCTGCCACCACATACCATATCTAAGTGGTGCATGAAGGTAGCTACCCACTCAGGAGTGCAGAGAGGCTGGGAAGCACAGGTAGGACCACTCCTGGTGCTCAGAGGAACCAGCCAAAACCCTGAGAACACAAGAGTCTAGGAACAGCCTGAGACAGGAGTCTTCTGATTACTGCCTGCACCCAGAGTTGATTGGAGCCACAGTGCTATATACCCAAATACAACCACAAGAGAGCGTGTCTCGCAGGAATACCTACAAACTGGTGTATACAGATAGAACAGGTCTCCTAGGAGCACAGATATAGAGGCTTGCATGACAGATAAGCCGCAGGCAGAGACAGCAACACCAGTTAACACCAGAGATAAACAGATGGCAAAAGGCAAATGCAAGAACATCACCAACAGAAACCAAGGTAACATAGAACCATATGAACCAAGTTCTCCAACAATGGCAAGTCCTGGATACCACAATCACCAGAAAAGCAAGACTTGGATTAAAAATCACATTTCATGATGCTGATAGAGGATTTCAAGAAGGACATAAATAATTCCCTTAAAGAAGTACAGGAGAATATAAGCCAACAGGTAGAAGTCCATAAAGAGGAAACATAAAAATCACTTAAAGAATTAAAAGAAAACAGAAACAGACAAGTGAATGAACTGAACAAAACCATCCAGGATCTAAAAATGGAAGTAGAAACAACAAGAAATCACAAAGGGAAGCAACTTTAGAGATAGAAAACCTTGGAAAGAAATCAAGAGTCATAGATGAAAACATCAACAACAGAATATAAGAGATAGAAGAAAGACTCTTAGGTGCTGAAGATACCATAGAAAGCATTGACTCAACAGTCAAAGAAAATGCAAAATACGAAAAGCTTGTAATCCAAAACATCCAGGTCATCCAGGACACAAAGAGAAGACCAAACCTAAGGATTATAGGTATACAAGAAATTGAAGATTTACAACTTAAAGGGCCAGTAAATATCTTCAACAAAACTATAGAAGAAAACTTCCCTAACCTAACGAGAAAGATGCCCATGACATACAAAAAGCCTACAGAGCTCCAAACAGACTGAACCAAAACTGAAATACCTCCCATCACATAATAATCAAAACACAAAATGTACTAATCAAAGAATGAATATTCAAAGCAGTAAGAGATAAAGACCAAGTAACATATAAAGGAAGACCTATCAGAATTACACCAGATTTCTTACCAGAGACCATGAAAGCTAGAAGATCCTGGGCAGATCTCATTCAGACTCTAAGAGAACACAAATGCCAGCCCAGACTACTATACCCAGCAAAACTCTTCATCACCATAGATGGAGAAACCAAGATATTCCATGATAAAACCAAATTTATACAATATCTTTCCACAAATCTAGCCCTACAACTGGATATAGCTATCACCTGGAAGGCTCTGCTAGTGCATGAGAAATACAGAGGGGGACACTCTCAGCCAGCCATTTAACTGAGCACAGTGCCCCCAATGGAGGAGCTAGAGAAAGGAACCAAGGAGCTGAAGGGGTTTGCAGCACCAGAGGAGGAACTACAATATGAGTCACCCAGTACTCCCAGAGCTCCCAGGGACAAAATCCATCAACCAAAGAGTACATATGGAGTTATCCATGACTCCAGACATATAGGTAGCTGAGGATGATCTTGTTAGACACCAAAGGGAGGAAAGGTTCTTGGTCCTTGAAAGACTTGATGTAGTGTAGAGGAATACCAGGACAGGGAAGCAGGGAAAGGTTGATAGGGGAAGGAGTGATGACTTATGGGATTTTCGGGGAAGGTGGGAACCAGGAAAAGGGACATTTGAAATGTAAATAAAAATATATCTAATAAAAAATAAAATATTTAAAATTTAAGAAAATGATTTTGTTTTAAGTGATGATATGTTGATATCATAATTGGTAACTGAGGTGGCAGAATTTATCATAATCATCAACCAGAAGTACTTGCTAGGTATTTATTAAATGATAAGAAAGCATATGAAAGACTTGAAGTTTCATATCTACATGACAGTGAATTCAAACTATAAGTGGAGGTCTATCAGTTTTATGGCTATTCCAATTACTTAACAATATTTTTGTGAAAAAAAAGATTCTTTCTAAAAATCAAACAAAAAAGATATCCATAATGCATATTTAATTTGTTCAACTTTACATTTATTTCACATAAAAATTTCTCAAATATGTCTAGTATTATACTAAAAAAAGACAATAATAAATCTATAACTTATTCATTTACAGTATATATATATATATATATATATTGCTGAAAACCCACTGCTATGCCTTTAATATTTTTCTTGCCTACGTTAAATGTAAGCAAAAATATTTTAAGAGAAAATCCCATTTAAGTAGTATTGTGTTCTTTGAACAATACTATGTGTTTTAATGAAGGTCTTACCATGACAACTGAACTTCTTCAGGGTTTATCAAAATTTACATTTTGATCCTCACTTCTAATGTTATTTCATTGAATACCTTAATAAACACTCAAATTATAACAGACTAGTCTTTCTCTCTCCAAGTTATTACTGCTGCATCCTATCTATCTCTCCTCAGCCTGATCAGGTAACATCCTTTTAATCTCTCTGTATCCTCATCTCAGCAGGTTCTTGTAAGATTCATCTGATGGCACCTGCTGAAACTGCTTTCAGGAGATTCCCTGAAACACTCTTTTATCTGTTATGCTGTGTTATGTGTCATATGCAAGGCCTCTTGGCTAGTGGTTGAAAATATGTTTCACAAGTCTTACAAATGGTTCAAGAAAGAACAGACTGAAATCCAGACTGGCTTCAATTTAACATCTTTCCCTCTCTTGAATTCCTAGGGGCCGATTTTTGATAATTTTTGTGTCTCAGTTCATCATATGAAAGCCATACTGTGTTTGTTCTATTTGTGTAATCTTTGTGTTTTATCTTTGTTAACAGCATAGTAGTTTAATGAGGTGAACTGTGGGGTTTCTCATTTATCTATGTTGATGAGAATGAAAAGCAAACAGAAAGTGCCTACTTCAAAGCTGGCACAACTCACTGAAGAAACACCAAAGTAAAGAATATGCACAAGCTGGAGAGGCGGGTTGCAAATTGGTACAACCACTCTGAAAATCAGTCTGGCGGTTCCTCAGAAAACTGGGCACACCACTTCCGAAGGATCCTGCTATATCACTCCTGGGCATATATCCAGAGGATTCCTCAGCATGTAATAAGGATACATGCTCCACTATGTTCATAGCAGCCCTATTTATAATAGTCAGAAACTGGAAAGAACCCAGGTATCCCTCAACGGAGGAATGGATGCAAAAAATGTGGTATATATACACAATGGAGTACTATTCAGCCATTAGAAACAATGAATTCATGAAATTTGTAGACAAAGGGATGGAGCTGGAGAATATCATACTAAGTGAGGTAACCCAGTCTCAAAAGATCAATCATGGTATGCACTCACTAATAAGAGGATATTAGCCTAGAAAATTGGAATACCCAAAGCATAATCCATACATCAAATGATGTACAAGCAGAACAGAGGAGTAGCCCCTGGTTATAGAAAGACTCAGTGTAACAGTATAGGGTAAAACCAAAACAGGGAAGTGGGAAGGGGTGGATGGGGGAATAGGGAGAGGGAAGAGGGCTTATGGGATTTTTGGGGAGTGGGAAGCCGGAAAAGGGGAAATCATTTCAAATGTAAATAAAAAATATATTGAATAAAAAAAACCCAATACAATCATGAGGCCATGGTGGCTTATGCCTTTAATCTCAGTACTCAGGAGACAGAAGCGGTGGACCTCTGTGCATGTGAGGGCAGCCTGGGCTTCAAAATGAATTCCAGGATATCCAGGACTGTTACACAGAGAAACCCTGCCTCTAAAAAAATAAAAACAAAACAACAACAACAAAAAAGAATCTGCACAAATCTTTGGTCAGTACAAGAAGCCAGTTTTTCCCAAAAATTTAATATTTCACCAAGTACCTAGTTTTACAACCATAATTTCTCATATGTAATTAATCTGAAAAGGAATTTCTTTGTGTCTAAAGTAATCTTTTACATATATCTAATGAGCTGAATTACTTTTTTTAGACACATTCCCACGAGTATCTTTTAGAAGTTAATGTATTTCATTATAGTATCTTTTAGAAGTTAATGTATTTCATTATAGTTTGAAAATAACTAGCTACAGATACATTTTCATTTCCTCACTTTTTTTACTTATTAATATTATTATTCATATTTTTTGTATATTTTCATATTTTTGTCTCCTGATTTCAATGGCTTTTACTGTTTCTGGGTTAGTATTACACAAGGTTTTAAAGTTTACTACAATACCCATGTTAGCTGACTTCCCTAGGTTGTGATAAGCTAGACTCAAGATGTTGAAGGGATGGACAATGGTCAAGTTGGTAAATCACCTGCTACAGAACCATAAAGACCTGAGTTTGAATCCAGGAACACATGTAAAATCCAGGCCTTCCTGTGAGTCTCTATAACTCCAGTTCTCACAGGTGAAGACAAGTGGATTCTCAGATCTCTCTGGTCAGGCAGCCTTGCCAATTGGTGATATCTATGTTCAGAGACGAAGTTTGTCTCTGAAGTATATAGTGGCAAATGACAGGAGAGGACTCATGATGTCAGCTCCTGGTCTTTAAGTGCACAGGCACATAAAGATTCATGCTTTCACAGGTTCATGTGCACACACATATACAATACACATCCATGCGCATATTCAAGTTGCTTGAACTGTCTTCTGATTACAGTGAGGAAAGTTCTGCTTGTTTGTAGAATATTCTTTCTCACTATAGCAGGAATGAGGCTTAATCCTACAGAGCTGTCTCCAGACAGCTTCTCTCAGCTTTTGTGGACAACCCCTCTTCTCACCATGGTGCCCTTCCACTTATGAAGCTGCCACAATGTCTTCAAATGTCCAGATACATTCTATTTTTGATCTCTAGACCCACTGTTGAAGAAATTGTGTGATTGGGACAGTCACATCATTTTACCTCACTTAAGGTGAGTGAGCTTTGGTTCTTAGTTAAACTCACAGGTCCTTTTGAGCATCCTGTTCATTGATTTGAAAAAAAAATCAAGAAATTATATAATTCCTGAGACAGAAATCTCTAGGGTTGCACAGAATGATGCCTCCAGCATCGCTATGGGAAGATTATTTACTGCAGTTAACTTCATTTTCTTTATTTCGCAGAATTTGTGAATTATCAGAATGCATATTTTTATGCATTTTCAACTCTTTGATTTGTATTCTTACTTGAGATTTTGTATCCTGGTGTACTCTTTGGCTTAAGACTTCCTTAGTTATTATTATTTTTGGTTCTTCTGAGACTTAATTTATTCTGTAAGTAATGCTTTTGTTATTAATGTTAATTTTTATTTCATAAAAACTGCAAGGATTGGTATGGATTATTCTTTCTCTTTTGGGAATTTTTTTGAGACCCATGATATAATCAATATTTATTAATGCCTTATGAATAGTTGAGTAGTTTAAAAATGTATATATTTTCTGCCTAGGAGCTACAGTACTAATTATATTATTCATTTTCTCAATTTCCTCATTTGAGTTCTGACTGTTTGATCATGATGTGAAAGCTTCAAAAATAATGATGTTTTCCCATTTGTCCTTAATTTGAAAGGTTTTGCTGAATACAGTTTAAGTTTTGTTCCTTGTCTTAGAGGTTTTTTTTTTCAGATCTTTCCATAAAGTCTGATAATAAAATAAAGGAATTTCTGCAGTTAATGATAATAACGCTGGTGATCATTGACATAACACTGCTATTTCCAGAGAGATTAGGTCCATTAGGGGCCAGGCTTAACAGGGCATACAGAAAGAAAAAATGACTTACTAGTGGGGAACAGAAGAGTATGAAGTCTCTTGAAAAGGCATCTTCATGCTGCCATGGCTAGATCCTAGTTGAAGATCTCAGATCCAGGAAGCGTGAGCATGCATCTTTCACTGGAAGATGGACAGCCAGAACTGGTATATGTCAGAACAGGCTGACATACCTGGAGATTGAAGGTCTAAAACAAAGGACCAGGAAGTCTGTTGTCTGCCTCTGAAAGACACCTTTGTACTTTCTCTAGTTTTGTTCTCTGGTGCCCAGCTGGGTGGACAGTGATCATGCTAAGGGAGTGGAAGCGCCTTCCTTACCAGGCTGTTCCAAATCAGAGTAGAGCTCCTATGTTAAACCTCCACAGATTCACCGAGATCCAAGTAAATCTTTTTCAGACCTGGAAATAACCTTAATCCAAGCAAGGAGGCATCTAAAATCAATGATTATACCTATAAAATTTTTTTCTGTTTCAGAATATAAACTTTGCTGTAGTGCATAGCTTCAGAACCTTGAAATTTTTCATCTTGGTCTGCAAGTTGAATGCATTTTTTTTTTGACACTAGTTCTCACCCTTTGACTTTGGCTGGACTCATCTCCACTCTACTTTGTCATTTAAATTTATTCTATTAAATTACTGTATAATGTCCACTTAACACCGACTGTTTGGGGACTATATCGCCCACCTTTTCTCAAATCATCAGAAATTTTATTTTACCCTTCTAAAATGAGTAATGAAATTTCAGAGTTTACTCTGAAGAACTGAGCAAACAAAACAGTGGAAGTTAACGCTTAAATAATAAACAAATAATTTTCTGTTGTCTTAAGAATGCTACACATTATATTGATCTCATCCATGTTGTTTTAGTCAGGGTTCTATAGAAGAACAGAACTGATGGAATGAATGTTACAGGAAGGAAATTTGCTAGATTGTCTTACGTGTTAGTGTAGTCCAAAAATGCTTTCTGAACACTGAAAAGACTGAGAACGTGGTGGCTGATCAGTACACAGAACTGGGATCTTAAACAGTCTGAATCAGGTACTGATGGTCTGCAAGATTCTGGAGATACTCTAGTCTTTAATCCATGTTGGATAGCACAGGAAGCTGTATCCTGCCGTAGGATGGTGGTGGGAGTTATCAGCAGCAACAAAAATGTCACAGCTGTACTGACTGGCCAAGAGTTAATTAGGACAGGAACAAGAAATACTGTTTTCCTTTTAGACCTCATTCTTTCTAGGCTACTATCAGAAGGAGGGGATCAACCCTGGAAGTGGATCTTTCTAATTCTCTTCAACATTCCAGAGAATATCACCATCAACCCTCCTAGAGACAAGGCTTTGAACTGATTCCTTTCCAAATCAGGTTGACAATCAAGATTAAACATTCCTAGTGCTTAAATTATCAGACTGATTTTTAAATAAGTTTAAACTTATTTTTCTGTGGAAGCGGGGTTCATTTAGTAAAGCAAAGCTGATCATATCCCATTCACTAGGTTGACCTAATTATGAGTACACTTTAACGCTGAAGCAAAAGCCCTTCATTAGTGAATGTGCCTTACTCTCCTCCTTTGTAACTGAATCTTCCTTTTTTATAAGCACCAATGCAGCCCTACAGTTCTTTCTTTATGTTATTTTTCAGTTTATAATATTTCTATTCCTCTTAATGATATGTTAAGTTGTAGTTAAACTTTAGAATTTGGCTTAAGCTATTACATCTTTGGACACACTTATTTTATCCGTTATCTTTCTCCACCAGCATCAGGTTCACAGATTTTTTCTTCTCTCACTAGCATAGCATCTGTAGGTACCTACCACAGCATGGGATTTTCTACCACCAGACAACCAAGAAGTTCATTGACCCCGAAGCTCCCCTAAGTTCAAGATTAGGAGACACATTCCTTCTGGTTTGAGAACTCTGGAACTACTCCTATACTTGATGTATTTATGTTTGATTATAGACAAGTATTTGTCATTTATTAAATATCAAAGGACAGTCTCACAAGTGTCAGCCCATATTTTGGCTGATGTTCCAAGACATTTTAGTTTAAACAATGTCATTTTGTAATGTAAAATATGAAAACCTTAAGTGGATCATCATGTACACAATAAATTCTGTTGAATAATATGAGTCGATATTGATTCATCAGATAGTAACAGACAAATTACAGGCATATAAATATTGATAATCTAGGGATAATTGAGAATGGATACACAAGAACTCTAATTCATGTTCAGCTTTCTATAAAACTAAACCTATTCAAAGGATAAAGTCTCAGATAAGATAATCACTTTTTAAAAATATATATTTCATGATACAATATTGCAACTAAATACAGTTCTGTACATAGCTCTACTGCTTATCGATAATATGTATTAATTAATTTGATCAACATTTCAGCGGCCATTATATACCTACAACCAAGCTGAGGGTTAGACTGCAGAGGCAAAGCTAGAGACACTTAGTGTGAGCTGACATAAGCTGATTAGCATTGCTAAATGGCGAGAGAATGCTTTGGGAGCATATGGTAAGGATGTCGGTCCTAGTCCAGGGTATGTGCTGACAGAGAATCCATGATAGAGGCATGGCTGACAAAGCCTACGTGGCAAAAAGAGGCTATGGTAGAGAATAGAAAAGAGAGAAGAAAGAGAGACAGGGAAATGAAAATGGACTCTGTTTCAGAGCTTCAACTCTAGTCCAGAGGCAGTGGTATGTTGTACTGAAGGGACTTTGGCATGGACAGGACATAACCAGATTCCCTTTCTAGAAAGACTACAGATATCACCAAGAAGAACAGGGATTAATAATAGACAAGACCAGCAGTGTTGATGTGAGGAAATAACTCATGAAGTTCTAAGGTAAACTGTTCATGGTGTATTTCTAAAATAAAATTTTCAATTTGTTTTTACCTTAAAGCACTAATTCTCCTTAACTTTCCTTTATACTTCTTGCTTTTTCTTTGATAGAAAAAGTATGCGTAAACTGAATGTT
Source organism: Apodemus sylvaticus (assembly GCF_947179515.1). Lineage (NCBI taxonomy): Eukaryota > Metazoa > Chordata > Mammalia > Rodentia > Muridae > Apodemus > Apodemus sylvaticus. Next base: position 13,144,795 of record NC_067475.1, read on the forward strand.
TGTGGGTACCTACATTACCATTGTTGGCTAATAGGAGCCAATAAGGGTGCATTATAGAAAGAAACTTATGGAAGGATCTCCATGTTCATTGATCAATAGACTTCGCAAAGTAAAAAATGGCCATGTTACCAAAAACAATCTACAGATTCAATGCAATTCCCATCAAAGTTCTAACACAATTCCTTATAGACCTTGAAAGAACAAATTTCAACTTAATATGGGAAAAAAACCAGAATAGTTAAAACAATCCTGTATAATACAAGAGTTTCTAGAGACACCATAATCCCTGACTTAAAGCTACAGAACTACAGTAATAAAACCTGCAAGGTATTGGCATACAAACTGACAGGCTGATCAAGGAAATTGAATTGAAGATCCAAACATAAATCCCCCTCCACCTATGGACACCTGATTTTTGATAAAGAAGCCAAAATTACACAATGGGAAAAAAAGAAGGTGTCTTTAACAAATGCTGCTGGTTTAACTGGATGTGTGCATGTGGAAGAATGTGAATCAATTCATATCTATCACCCTGCACAAAACTCAAGTTCAAATGGATCCAAGACCTCAAAAGAAAGCTGGTTATACTGAACCTAATAGAAGAGAACCTTTAACTGTATTGACACAGGACACAATTTCCTGAAAAGAGCACCAATAGCAACACATTAAGATCAACAATTAATAAATGGGACCTCATGAAACTGTAAAGCTTCTGTAAGGCAAAGGACACTGCCAATAGGACAAATGGCAGCCCACAGAATGGGAAATTTTTTTTTACTAGCTCTTCATCCGATAGAGGGATAATTATCAAAATATAAAGAACTTAAGAAACTAGGTATCAATACACTAAATAACCCAATTTTAAAATGAGGTACAGATCTAAAGAGAGATGTCTCAACAGAGGAATCTCAAATGACTGAAAAGCACTTAAAGAAATGTTAAAAAGCCTTAGCCATCAGGGAAATGCAAATCAAAAATGACTCTGAGATTCCATCTTACATCTGTCAGAATCAAAACCAGGAGTGACAATTCATGCTGGTGAGAACGTAGAGCAATGGGAACACTCCTCTATTACAGGTGGGAGCGCAAACTTGTACAGCCAATTTAGAAATCAATATGACAGTTTCTCTGAAAATTGGAAATTGATCTACATCACAGCCCAGCTATACCACTCTTGGGTATATACCCAAAGGACACTCATCCGACCACAAAGGAACTTAATCAACTCTGTTCATAGGAGTTTTGTTTGTTGTAGACAGAAACTGGAAACAACCCTGATGTCCCTCAAAGGAAGGGTAGATAATGAAAATGTGGTTCATTTACACAATGGATTTGGCAGTATTTGGCAAAACCAGAACGGGGAAGTGGGAAGGGGTGGGTGGGAGGACAGGGGAAGAGAAGGGGGCTTGCAGGATTTTCGGGGAGTGGGGGGTTAGAAAAGGGGAAATCATTTGAAATGTAAATAAATATATATCGAATTAAAAAATGTAAAAGTTCAGGCATTAAAAAAAAGAAGTGGCTATTATTATGAATTAAATTTAAAAACATAAAAAAAAAAGAAAATGTGGTTCATTTACACAATGGATTATTACTCACCTATTAAAATCACTGATATGAAATTTTCAGGCTAAAATGGAAGTAGAAAAAAACCTCCTGAGAAAGGTAACCCATACTCAAAAGGACAGACATGAAGGAGCCTAGAATAATGATCATTAGAAAGACTTCATCTAGAAACTAAAGTAAACGGATGCAGAGATCCACAGTCAAACATTAGGTGGAGCTTGGCAAATCCCAAGGAAGAGGGGGAGGAATGATTGTAGGAACCAGAGAATTGAAGAACACCAACGATCACCCACAAGTCAGTAAATCTGGACTCACGGGCTCACAGGGGCTCACAGAGATGGAGCCGACACTCAGAGAGCCTGTAATGGTCTGTAATGGCCCTCTGCACATATGCTATGGTTGTGTACCTTGGACTTTATGTGTGACTCATGGCAGTGGAGATGGACACTGTCTCTGACTCTTTTGACTAATGTTTGGAACCCTTTTCCACCTACTGGGTGGCCTTATTCAGCTTTAATTTGAAGGTGGTGCAACTTACTGCAAATTGATATGCCGTGTTAACATTCATCAGAGGCTTGCTATTTTCACCAGAGAAATGGAGGAGTGGGTGGGGTGATCCTGGAAGGGGAAAAGGAAGTGGAAACAGTGTTAGCGATGTAATATATAAGAGAATATTAAATAAAATAAAAATAAGATGATAGAAAATACATGGGAAAACAATAAATGATAAATATATAGACACATCAATGATAGGTAGATAGGTAAGTAGGTAGGTAGATAGATAGATAGATAGATAGATAGATAGATAGATAGATAGATAGATAGATGATAGAGATATAGATAGATAAAGAGGGAGGTAGATAGGTGAAGAGCTAATATATAAGACGATAATAGACTTCTAGAAGTAAAGCTAATATAGTTCAAATAGTTTAAACTTTCATAATTGTCTCCAATTTTCTGAGATAATTGTTACCATACTGTACATGATCAAAAATTTGTCATATATTTTGTATGTCTGATTTTTATGAAATGTGCTTTATTTCACTTAAGCTTCCTTTGTGAACACAGATAAGTAGACTCTTCTAAAGGGATCAATTAAGTGTCTTTATGTTTGCTGTCTTTGCATGTCAGACCAGAACCAATGCCTGATTATCTTGGAAATTAGTGGACTTTTAAAACTTGTTTGCAAAATTATTGTTGATTAATATTAATACTATCAATGGACATAATATTCTGTCTTGACATGACCTTTCCTTTTTTTCTTTTTGCATGTGTGTGGACCTGTGGTCTATGTACACATGTTCCTATGTGTAGGGGCGAACAGGTATGTGAATGCATATGGAGGCCCAAATGTTGGGTCTTCTCATGATTCCAGAATTACCTATTCAGGTTATACTAGCTGAGCAGCTTGCTGGAGGGACCCCCTGTTTCTCCGAGGGACCCCCTGTTTCTCCCTATTGCTGCTCAGGTTACAGGCAGCAGGCAGCATGGCTGCCTGGCTTCTATGTAGGTTCTGGGCATCTGAACACAGAGCCTCACTCTGTGAGTCTATTCACTGAACTATCCTCTCAGTCCCTAATGTGAGCTCTGAAATTGCATTATTTGAGTTTTTACCCTTTGTTGAACAAGTGATATATTTTATGTATTACGAGTTCATTTTTCTTGTAATATATGTAAGTTACTTGAATCTCATTATCTCAATTGAATTAATAAGTCATTATTTTTTATTTCATTCAGATTTCATCTATGGACTTTGGCAATTTTTATCTTATTTGGATATAACATATGAGGTAAGTACATATATTCATTATTTTCCAATTAGCAAACTGATTACCAAGAGAGTTTAATTAAATAATCATTCCCTTGCTCAGTGGCTTGTGATGTCTCTATGATATATTTCACATGAGAGAGAAAAACTAACTCCCATATGTATTTTCTATAATATTTATTTATCACTATCTAATTGTGTGAAAGCTAGCTCATTTAAATATTGCAGTTTTATAACTTATTTAATGCCCTATAGGTCCCTTTCCCTTTCGTTTTTGTCAGAAATAGCTCTTCTTATTTTTTATTAAAATTTTGAAATGAAAACATAATTTCATCCCTTCCCCCATTCTTGTTTGCTTCCGACTCCTCCCCTGTCTCCTCCCTTCAACTTCACTCACTCTTTCCTCACCCCTCTCAAACTAATGAACTGTTTAAAATTGTTAAACACGTGTGCATGTGTGTGCTCATGTGTGTGCATGCACACACAAATATATAAATGTAAACTGACGAGTCACTCAGTGGGGCTTGTGTGTGTGTGATTTCAGAACTGACCACTTTTGTCTCATGTATTTCTTTATCATTCATTCATTCATTCATTCATTCCATCTGTGGGACCGGCTCTCTTTCTGTAACTCTGTTTTGGTAGAACTCACTGTGTAGACTAAATAGATTTCAAAGTCACAGGGATTCACCTACCTAACATTCCCAGTGCTGGAATTAAGTATGTTTACCACTGAGGCCAGCAGGGTTGACCATTTTGTATTGAATAATCACTTGGAGAGTCTCATCCTCCCTCTCGCAAAAGGCATTAATTTCCTGTGTTTTTTAATATTTGAGATTATAATATAATAATACAAAATAATCACAATATTTTACTGTTTCCTTTCTTCCATCTAAACCTTCCCATATAGTTCCTCATATTCTCTTTCGAATTCATGGTCTCTTTTTCCACTGTTACTGCATACATACACATATATACATGTTTGTTCTTAAATATAGCCTATTCAGCCTGTATAACATTTCTTGTGTGTGTGTGTGTGTGTGTGTGTGTGTGTGTGTGTGTGCTCAGGTCTGAGAATTTGTTATAACCAATTGGTGTGCTGTTCCCTGGGGGAAATTATTTCTGATGCTCCTATCTTCCCTTGGTTGCCTGTCGTTCTTTGTGTAGGGCTGATGTTTGTGTGAGCTTTCTCTGTCCACTTCAGGGCCTATAGGTGTGGTCCTTGTTCTACTCAAGTTTGGGCAGCCATGTTGGTTAGACTTTCTGAAGAGCGGGTGCATTGATTTTAAGATCTAGAAGATCAGGGAATTTGCTGTGAAATTGTGTCTCCTACTTATGTGAAAGTTACAACCATAAAGTTTGGAATTCTTTATCTGAGGATGGGACCTGGTGAAATTTCCCTCTTTGGACTTAGCATATCTATTGGGTTTATACTTATTTTGGTCTTGTTTTGGTATTCACATTGTGGATGTTTCATGGGTAAAGTGTCTCTCTCATATAAATTTAAATTTCCCCCAAAGATTGAATAAAATTGTATCAAAATTTTGTGCTCTTATTATTATAGTAAATACTTTAAAATATTTATTATTTTAATAATTTTAATTATTATAAAATAATTATAATTATTTTAATAATTATAAAATAATTAAAATAATTTTAAAAGGGCAGGGGTTGTGGAGGGGGAAAATGGGAAGGGGATAACATTTGAAATGTAAATAAAATAACCAATTAAAACGGAGGAATGGATACAACAAATGTGGTATATTTACACAATGGAGTACTATTCAGCCATTAGAAACAATGAATTCATGAAATTCTTGGACAAATGGATGGAGCTGGAGAACACCATGCTAAGTGATGTAACCTAGTCTCAAAAGATCAATCATGGTATGCACTCACTGATAAGTGGATATTAGCCCAGAAACTTGGAATACACAAGACATAATCACCATATCAAATGATGTCCAAGAAGAACGGAGGAGTGGCCCCTGGTTCTGGAAAGGCTCAGTGCAGCAGTATAGGGCAATACCAGAACAGGGAAGTGGGAAGGGGTGGACGGAGGAACAGGGGGAGGGAAGAGGGCTTATGGGACTTTTGGGGAGTGGGGGGCCAGAAAAGGGGAAATCATTTGAAATGTAAATAAAAAATATATCGAATAAAAAAAGAGTAATTGGTGAGATAGGTAGCTGGTTCAGTGGGTAGGTGAAAGCATGAGCAGCTGAGTTCAGATCTACAGACACCATGGAGAACATTGGGTCTGACTGTATGTACCTCTGTATCCTCAGTACTGAAGGGTGCAAGGGCAAGAGAGTTACTAGGGCTCAATGGCTGCCAACTTCAGTGAGTTTCAGTGAGAAATTTCTGTCTCAAGGAATAATGTAAAGAATGACAGAGACAATATCAACATCCTCCTCTAACATCAATATATGTATTGACATGAACACTTATACACATACGGTCACACACAACACATACATGCATACATACAAAATCCATACATACATACATATATACATACATACATAGACATACAAATACACATATTTCTAATGCATACCTACTGACTAAAGTGTGGAATACCTTTCAAGCTCTGAAATTGTTTTGATTTTTCTATTTGATAGTTGTCCTCAAGTGCTCCATGTATATTTTCTTGTTTACTTACGGTTGCAAGCAGGACGCTTGATGGATGGCCCTTCACTGAGTTCTGCTTGACACTTCCCAGCAAGTGTGCACAGCTGCTGATCTGAAGAATCCTGTAACAATGGCCCTGAATCAAGAAACCATGTTCCTGCCCAAATCTCAGTGGAGCAAATTGAGGGATGGGAGGGGAAAGGCAGTTTATTTAATGACTCTCAAAGACACGGAGGAGTAAGAAAGGAAGGCAGAAACATTGTGAAGGCTTCTCTGTCCCTTCTGTGAGCTGTCTCTTCTCCTTTAGTTCTCATCTCAGGACCACCTGTCACATGCCTGTGCAATGTACAGATAGATGTAAGTTTCTAGTCCAGTACACTGATGAATTATAAATATGAATATGCCTTAATCCTGATATATGTTTCTTTCCCCAACTAGTGTAGTACGTGCATCTAATCAAATAGACTTTTTTAATATTTGATATTGCTTAATGGAACTGCCACTACCCAGCTAATTGTATCAGAAACAAACTATCTTATCATTTTCTCCACTTCTCCTTACTCTCTTTGTACTTTATAAACTCAATAATTCTTTTGCTATTTTTTAATTTGGGACTTTATCATCTCTCTGTGTATCCTGAGCTATCTCTTTTGCCTTTCTTTTTATTCTAGTATTGTCAAAATCCATCATTTATACTTTTAAAAGCAAATAACTGGTTTTTTTTTCATTTTAAACACTTCAATAGCTCACCATGACCCTCAGGAAAAATGTGTTATATGTACCTGGATAAATTTATATCTAATGTATTAATCTTTATGCTTTTCTCCTCATCCTGCTGAGTAATCCACAATTAAGCTAAAACTAAAGTTGAGTAACCTTGACATGGGCAATGATATGATGATATTCAGAGGGATGTTGAATCGGAGCAAGGGGTAAAAATTAGTCATTGAAAATCAAATTAGAGAATCTGAGGGAAATAACAGGGTTTAGACCCAAACAAGCCTACATTCCAGGGGAGATAAAAGAAAAGATTACATTGAGAAGAATGAAAAGAGACCTTTTAGAGCCTCGAATACCTGTGCTCTCCAGTGAGGGACTAAAACGTGGCTGAGAACAGGAGGGCAACAGGACAAGAGGACAAGTTTGATGGACTGTATAGTGGGGCTGTGGGACATAGCAAGCAAGTCTCCCCTTAGTGGAAGACATTTTGGCATCTGACTTTTGTGTTTTCCTTTATACCAGCTGTTATTCTCTGCCTCATGTGACTTCAATATCAGGCACACTGCTATTCAGACTAGAAGGTGGCATCTTGCCAAAGATTTTCCAAATATCTTACACAACCCACTCGGAATGGTAACTGTACCTTTTCCTTCAGTACATCCATAAACCCATGAAAGAGCCTCTTGTGTCAAGAAAAGCACCACCACTCACTGGAGAATTCCATGGTGGTTAGAGCAGTTTTCTAACATGTAAATGTACCTCATTCCCCTGCATTACCTGCCCCTTCACATGGCGCTAATCCACTGGAATGACCTCAAACAGAGCAGAAAAGATTGAATTCAACAAGTGATTTCCCTTTTCAAGAATATTCCATTCCTGCTACATAAAAATGTCATAGTGTACGTATGAATCTTTTAATAATACATCATTTTAGAATTTATAACTTTCTTTTACTTTGTCACATATATGTATGTACAAAATTCATTCAAATACTTGAGTATTGTTCCTTTCCCATCAATTCTCACTTAACTCCACCAAACCTGCCTTTTAATTTTGGGAGGATTTTGTCTATCTTTTCGGCACCCAATGCTAGTGCATTTAATAAATGTTGGACAGAGGGATGGAGGTAAAAAGACATATCTCTTCTTTCAGTTCTTGGCAATCAGCTCAAGGCAGATCCAGAGAAATTAAATCATCCTATGAAATAGTCAGTGCTATCTTCTCTTTCCTCAGGTAATTCTCTGTTTCTGTCAATTTATCCCCTAACTGAATTTTTACATTTTATTTCCAACTATTGGTTTCAATTATAAAAAGCTCACCAAACATGATGTTATTATAGCTAGAAGTCAAGAGCAAGTTCTTTAGTGTAACAGGTGCCAAAGTTAAGTAACTGTATTGGCTGAGCCAAATTCCTCCCTTTAGTTCAATGTAATAAGCTTAGAAAGACAGGTGCATGTGTGCACACATGCATGCACATGTGTATTTGCACACACACATATGTACAACATTAAACACACATAATCCTATGCTTTATGTTGTAAAAATATTTTATATTCATTTCTCTTACATCATTGAGGATGAACACTAGGATTTTGTGCATGTGAGTCAAGCACTCTATCACCGAACTCCATTCCAAGTGAAGAGATTTCCTAAAATATGTAAGATCACTGGCTTTGACTTCATATAACCTACATATATATACAATCAGAACAATCCTTCTATCTCCCTCTTTAACTATACAAATTCATGTCCCTGTCTCTAATTTCTGAATGCTTTGAACTGTCTTCAACTGAGAGTATTGTTTTTGTAGAGCCCTTGGTATCTTCAGGTAACTTCATGCTCTGTTTCTGGTTGACTAAACTCCAAACTGGTAAGGAATGATGTTCAGTTTCCTCCTCCTGTTTTCACTACCATGGACCAGGTGATTACAAAAAAGAAACTTTTGTAAAGTAAATTATTTCTAATAGCTACATGCATCAAATAGAACAAGCTTTATTCGTAAAAGCCTAAAAGTTCCTTTCTTATTTCTATAATTTTCTAATAGAGTTGAATTATTTTCATCATATGCAACTCCAAATTTGAGTAACTTTGTTTAATCATCATGGCACCTGTGGGAAACTTTTAACCTTTAAACTCAAGGAACTTCTTAATCAAATCCAGCCCAAATTTATTGATCTTAGAAGTATAATAAGCACTGACTTATATTCATTGATTTAGTCATTTGTGTATATATTTCACAGATATTATATTTTAAATGATAGTAAAGAGAGAGTAACTCGTTTTCCAGCTAATTGCTGAAAGTATTTGTGAATCTATAACCTTAAAAAATTGAGAGGTTGATACAATTTGAGTGTCTGTTAAGCACTGAACCCTAAAAGCACAAGATGATAGGAAAATTCATTAAAGTAAAACATATTTTAGTTGTTCTTTATATTCTCAATGTTCTAGAGAATATCAGACTCAGGGAGGGAAACTACAAATATTGACATAATCAAACAGAGACTGTGTATGATTATTCTGCAAATAGCCTCTCAATCTGCAAGCCTGGACATTACAGCTGATTTTGTAAGAGTGTAAGAGAAAGCTACTTCCGCAGAGATGGCTTCCAGGTTTCATAATAGGAAAGAAGTTGTTTTCTGTATTTTATTATTGCTACTTTTAAGAGAGGACATGTGGTTACTTTGGAGAAAAGATGAGAATTTCCAGGAGAGAAGAGATGGGACTTTGAGTGACAGGGTAAAATAGATACAAGAGTTTCTAAGAAGATATAGCCCAAAGGCTGTAGAGAAATTTAGTGATATTAAATTCTGGATTAAAGTGAAATGCTTTAAGAGAGTTTATGAGACATGTCTACAAAAGCAATGCCTTCAGAAATGTTTAGTTAGCGCAATTATGTAAAGGAGTTAGAATTGTTGAGAAAGTACAATATTGCCTCTTCTTAACAGAGTTAACATATTTAATAACATTAGAGAGTTCTCAAGCTCATCATTTATCAGACTGCTAAAACACACACTATGTAGATGACTTTGTGGCATGAATTATCCTACAGTCCACAGACAAAATGCAGTGGGATCAAGGAAGAAGGATGGATTAACTCACCTTTCTTGACACATTTAGGTAAGGTTTGTGCAAAGACTTGAAAGAAATGCAAATTCCCTGGAGAAGCATGCAGGAGAATGTGGAGGGAAAAGAGGGTATTATCCTGAAACCGGCAATGTGCAAGATTACATGGGGATAGAAGACTACCATGACATTGTGCACTGCAGAACAGGGCTGGGGAGAGAGAGGGGGAGAAGTGGAAGGGGAAGGGGGAGAGAGAGAGGGAGAGGAAGACAGATAGGGAGATGGAGAGGGAGAGAGACAGGGCCTACTTAAAAAGCAAAGGGTGGTGGCAAGTATTTGTAATCCATGTGCCAGAAAGTCAGAGAAAAGGCAAGCACTGAAGCTCTCCAGCAAGTCAGCTGAGCCTAATCTGAGAGCCCCATTTCCCTGTGACATCCTGGGTCTCAAAACAATATAAATGGCTTCTGAAGAATAACACCTTATTTGATCTCTGGCCTTCAACGCACAGCAGTTCACTACTTACACACATATGTGTATACTCCCAACATGAGCATGCACATATCTACCCACACATGAATATACACACACAAACTTATACATGCACATACCACAGACACTAAACAGAGAGGGATATTGCAGTAGGATTTGGTTTGCCCATGTCATCTCTAATATTCAGCCAGTTTTCAAACAATGAATGTAGGCTGAGATCTTATGCAATTACCATAAGCAAATAAAATTGGGTTTTATAATGTGATCTACAAAATCACAATGCTTGCATCATATTTTATGAGTGATTTGTACATACTGCAGTCATTAGCACATGGCTAAAGCACAACTCTTTGCTCAAAACTGCTCATTTATCTTGTACAGAAGCCAGCATGAGTGCTGTTATGACTACAGTCCATTAATGTCCACTTGCCTGCCAGTTTTCCCAATCCATACTATGGAGCCAACTCTCCAACTATTTAGGAAATTCAAATGGAGTTCCTAAATATTTCATGCACAGCTTTTGGTAATAAATTATCTAACATATTTCAACCCAGTCAGACTCCTCCACAGGTCTATACATTTTAAAGATTGTGAATTGACTCTCAACAAGGGAAAATCAAAAGAATTCAAAGCCAAAGCCTGGGAAAAAGACAAGAGTTGGAAAGAAAATAGATGAAGTCATGCCCCGACCAGATGAGGAGGGAAAGGTCATAAGTAGCGGCAAGAAGACAGCGTGAAACAACACGTCCTCATTAACACACTGCAAAGTACCAGAATGTGCACAAAACAACACTTGCTTTCCAAACCAAACATAACCAGCATTTACCACTATGGATTTTAAGTAGCAGCTGCCTAATTGCTAGGAAACAGATACTCCAGCAGTTGTTGAGATCTGCAAATGCAAATAAGCTTCATCACAAACATATTCCTGCATTCCAGCTCCCAGAGCTTCTGGCTGAGTAGCACACAATGATTGTGAGATTTAGCCATCACACTAATTGAACTTGATAAAAAGTAATTAGTAGCACTAAACAGGTATATAAATAGCAGTCACTTAGACGATCAAATCACAAGTTTTAAAAAATGCAAAGAGCCTTGACACTGAGCTTTCATTTCCCAATTTAAAAATCAGATTCATCTACTCTCAATAATAATTCATTCTAAGATGATAATGTCTTGTCATAAATAAATATTTATCCTACAAATATTTACTCAGTATTTTATATTGGATGTTTATAATGAAAAGCAAAACCAAACTTCCTAAGGTTATTTTATTACTGGCACAAAATCATATAGATGTCTATGATGCAAACCTAACAAAATAGAACTCTCTAAATTTATTTCATTGTGAACACAAAAAAAAATTATAAAAGACTTTATTGAGAAATAACAAATGCACAACTTCATGATTTCTTAGTCTCTTAAATATATATGTGAAGACATATTGTTTAACTCCTTTAAATATGTCTAAAAATAGACATAGTTTCTTTGTTTTCTGACAGTATATCTATATTCCCTAAATCCATTACAGCTTTGGTTCTATGAGCAACAAATATTTTTCAGATCAGAAGTTATGAAGACCATTGATTTGTATTGAATATTAATCTTACAATGTAACCAAACTGAAAAAGAACCAATAGCCAAGAACGGAAGGACAGACTTTCTCTTCTCCTTTTTGAACCAAAAATTTTCATAGGGAGAAGGCATGGCATTTATTTTTTTAATATTTCAGAATAAATTTTATAAGAGAGTCAGAAGACCTAAAAGATAAAACCTCTGCAGACAAATGATAATCATATTTGTTATAAAAAAACAAAATTTTAGGGGGTTTTGGGAGAGAAAACAAGGAAAGGGAATAATATTTGAAATGTGAATAAATCAAATATCTAATAAAAATTTTCCAAATATAATGCATAAATTGTATTCTATTACAATTAGAGATTTTGGAGTCTTTTTAAAAGTTTAGTATATTTTTATGGATACAAAATTTCACATCATAGACTCTGATCACTCTCGCTTACCAATCCTTCCATATATTTTGATAAATATACAATCTAGAATTTCCAAGGATCAGTTCAATAAATGTTTCCCAAATACAGAAGAATTCTAAGTTGTATTACACCAAATCAAACTCTAAGATTTAGACTTAAATATATTTATTAGAACAAGAACAGAGTATATTAAATTCAATAATGAACCTACAAAGCACCAGTAGGAAGCTGAAGAAGATAGGATAGGGTAAAAGCAAGTAAACGTGTATAATCAGGCTAGAGAGGATCTATCTCAGACTTATCTCTCCCATGTAGAGAATGGATTGGCCTTCCAGCATATCAAGGATGCTAGGGCTTTGCTTGAGATCTGCTCAGAAGCATTAATTCTCCAGTCTTCCAGATTGCAATTGGATAGAAATTTAAACACAGAATTCTCAACTGAGGAACCTAGAATGTCTGAGAAACACCGAAAAAAATGTTCAACATCCTTAGTCATCAGGGAAATGTAAATCAAAACAACCCTGAGATTCCACCTTATACCAGTCAGAACGGCTAAGTTAAAAAACTTAGGGGACATCAGATGCTGGCAAGGATGTGGAGAAGGAGGAACACTCCTCCATTGTTGGTGCGATTGCAAGCTGGTACAACCTCTCTGGAAACCAGTCTGGCGGTTCCTCAAAAAATTAGACGTAGTACTGCCCAGGACCCAGCTATACCACTCCTGGCCATATACCCAGAAGATGCTCCAACATGTAGTAAGGACACGTGCTCCACTATATTCATAGTAGCCATATATATATAATAGCCAGAGCTGGAAAGAACCCAGACGTCCCTCAATGGAGAAATGGATACAAAAAATGTGGTACATTTACACAATGCACTACTATTCAGTTATTAAAAAAACAACTTCATAAAATTTGCAGGCAAATGGATGGAACTTGAAATATCAACCTGAGTGCGGTAACTCAGTCACAAAAGAACACACATGGTAGGCACTCACTAATGAATAGATATTAGCCCAAAAGTTTGGAACACCCAAGATTCAATTCACAGACCACATGAAGCCTAAGAAGGAAGACCAAAATGTGGATACTCCAATGCTTCTTAGAACAGTAAACAAAATTCTCACAGGAGAAAATAAGGAGAAAAAATGTGGAGCAGAGACTGAAGGAAAGGCCATCCAGAGACTGCCCCACCTGGGAAATCCATCCCATATACAGCCACCAAACCTGGACACTATTGTGGATGCTGGGAAGTGCGTGCTGATAGAAGCCTGATTTTCTGCTAGAGCCTGAAAAATACAGAGGTGGATGCTCACAGCCAACCATTGCACTGAGTGCAGACAACCATTGGACTGAGTGCAGGGTTCCGGATGGAGGAAATAGAGAAGGCCCTAAAGGAGCTAACAGAGTTTGCAGCCACATGGAGGGAGCAGCAGTGTCAACAGACCAGACCCCCTGGAGCTCCTGGGGACTGGACTACCAACCAAAGAATACACATGGAGGGACTCATGGCACTGGCTACATATGTGGCAGAGGATGGCCTTGTTGGACATCAGTGGGAGTAGAGGCCCTTGGGGCTGAGGGTGTTCAATGCCCTAGTATAGGAGAATGCCAGAGGAGAAAGACTGAAGTGGGTGGGTGGGTGGGTGGGTGGGTGGGAGAGCACCCTCATAGAGGCAGGGGGAGGGGGCATGGGATAGGGGGTTTCCATGGGGAGACGTGGAAAGGGGAAAACATTTGAAATGTAAATAAAGAAAATATCCAATATGTGTGTGTGTGTGTGAGAGAGAGAGAGAGAGAGAGAGAGAGAGAGAGAGAGAGGGAGAGGGAGAGAGAGAGGGAGAGAGAGGTGGGAGGGGGAGAGGGAGAGGGAGAGGGAGAGGGAGAGGGAGGTGGGAGGGGGAAAGGGAGGGGGAGGGGGAGGTGGGAGGGGAGAGGGAGGGGGAGGGGGAGGGGGAGAGAGAGAGAGCTCATTGGAAAGACAACACAAACACAGTAAAGCAGGAATAGGACTCAGGTATGGATACTCCTACACGCTGATCTTTGCAATATGCTCTGATGAGGGATGTATTTTACTTTCTTCTAAGTATTTCTTAGTACATTTGTTTCTATTATTTGTCTGTTCAGCATCGTTTACATACCCTAGACCTTAGATTATGAGGGTAATCACAGAAGGTACTGTGTAAATTTTCTTAATTTATGTGCCCTTGTTCATACTAATATGGAAATGTTCATCTACAGTTAACTATGAACCTTCCTCCCATAGTTTTGATCCAATACTCGGGTAGAATGTGGATAGGGTGAAGCTACAATCTCCAAGTGCATTCAGAGCATTCTCTAACCATCTTCTTACTCTCAATTCCCCAACCTCAACCTTGGCTATTTTATATTAATTAGTTCAATAGCAGAACTTTAGGACCAATGCCTCATCTGTGTTCTTGCTCTTATTTTTCACAGAGAATAGATGCAATAATAAATATAAGGTTTTCTTATTGAAGTAACAAAATCGTTTCCATGCATACTGACAAACTTGATTTTTTTTGCAGCAAATGCAATATTTTTCTTGTTACTGTGAGCTTGATTCTTCAGGTATACACAGAGTCATATACCCTTCTGTTAACAGTATTATTCCTCAAGGCTTTCATTTTTGCTGGAGAAAATTTATATCTCAATCTCCACAGGACTGGTATAATAATAATCTGGTTGCATTTAAAGAAGTACTGTAGAATAGTGAACTTCAATAATTAGATAACGAATTAAATAGTATTCCTAAGACTCGTAAGCAGTTATTTCATCTATCAAAAAGAATTACAATCTTTTTGAAAGAATCTACCCTTTAGGGTTATTAGGAACACTAAATGAAATGGAGCTTGCAAATGTCTTAAAGTATTTGACATTGATTAATAATGTGCTATTAATAATAAATTATATAGCAAAATAGTAAAACTAAAATGTTGTGTTCTCTTAAACATTCCTACCTTTTTAGGGTCATGGTCTTATTTAGCAGCCTTGGCTACTTTGGAAAGTCATCCTTCAAAAGTTTGAGACCATAAGCATGGTCCACTTGCCCTGGCTTCCAATATTTTTAATACTTATATTTTTAAACAGATACATTTTATCTTCAATACACAGACTGAAAAAAGTATAGTTTCCAAGAGTGGCTTCAATAATTGAGTCCACATTGTATTCATCTTCTACAAATTTACTGAAACAATAAAAAGTTGAACGCATGACCTCCCTGCTGAAGCTTGGTAGGTCTGACTTTCAACTCGTAAGCAGTATGATGAGAGACAAAGGTCTGTTCCTTCTAAGACTTGTTGATAACCCAGCAGTCAGATCTGCTGGCTCATTTCCTTCTTTATCTTTCCTAGAGTGATTACCCTTGGAACTCTGTCAGGAAAGTTAACACCTTCAAGCAGACCAAGCTCAAGAATCTGAGGCTTACAGCATTCAAGAATGGCTGCGTTTCCACTGTTGGGATTTAACCTTATCAGTTCTGTGGAAATGAATCCAGGAATCTCAGAAGAGCAAGCTCCCCTGGCATACTTTCAGTTCTTATGCAAGGACTCAAACCGGGTATCTTAAAGAGAATTATGCTTCCAGCAATATTGCTGGATTGGACTGCAAGAGTAGAGATATTACAAAGTAGAAAGTAGTCTTTGGACTTGTGAATTAATACAGCTACATAGCTAGTTAGGAAAACTCATTGACTCTAATCACATGCTTTATAGTATGGAGGAAGAGAGATAGGGAAAACAGAATCAGGAAATTAGAAAGCAGAGATCCTCACTTTTGACCATTGTTCCTACTTTTCTTCAAACATCTAAAATGATTCTTGCTTCAAGCGAATTTTCCTAGAACATCCTGTACTTAGCTGATTCTGCTATGGGTATGTAAATATGTCTCAATGTCTCATCCTTTCTCTTGGATTTCAAGCTGATATATATATACACTTGCAGTTCAATCCGGCAATATTGCTGTAGTGTGTGTGTGTGTGTGTGTGTGTGTGTGTGTGTATGTGTGTGTGTGTGTATGGGTGTCTCATGATCATACCCCTTGAAAACATATGGGAAGTACCGTGTATGTAGCAGATCCTCAAATACATGGTAAGTTTCCTATCAGCGTAATGCACGAGAGTAAACAGATGTCAAGGGAAATATTTACAAGATGCAATTAAGCATAACATGTTTACTCAGAGGTTTATAAATAAACTAGTTTGTCTGTATATAATTTACAATTTAGTGGAACCTTAACTATAAGACCTGAAATTATGGATTTGTTTATTTTGGACATGGTAGCTATTGTACTATTTTTTTCTTCTGATTCTCCATCAGTCATTATGATAAGCTCTTCTGGTTTGATATATGAAATGTGTTTTCAATTAGAGGACAACAGAGCTAAACTAAATGTCCCTGCCATATCTGTTTATTATATATGGTGAATCAACTTCAAACAAGATTTTACTTCTTATCTCTCCCCAACCTGTGAAAACTGACTTAAATATGCTTACTTACAAAAGTAAGAACTCTGTTAACAGGATAAACAAATGTACATACATACATGTGTACATGCAACTTTTCTCAGAAAAGGAAACTTATACTGACACCTACAGAATTGATTTGCTTAATCATAAAAAGATATGCAGTGTGAAAAATATTTTATCAACTATTTACTGTCTTATTGTGTTATTCATGCAAAAAGAATTCTTTGATGAACACCAACACTCCATATAGCTTATCATAAAAAGATATGCAGTGTGAAAAATATTTTATCAACTATTTACTGTCTTATTGTGTTATTCATGCAAAAAGAATTCTTTGATGAACACCAACACTCCATATAGCTTAGAGAAAGGACTACAGGAAACTCATTCTTCCCTTTTCCACAGGTAAGTCTTTTACATAAAATGGGGTGGTGACTGCGTGTGACCTATGCACATGTTTCCATATACTTTAAATCATTCTCTGATAGTTATAGTGGCAGACACAATGAAAAAGTTGTGTAAATAGTTAACTTTAGAGAATTCTGAAGACCAAGTCTATGCGTTTTAGCAGGGGCGAATATTTTCCTGAGTCCATGGATGTATAAGCCACGTTCACAGAGGCATGACAGTTTAGATACTGCAGGGAAAGTTCAGAGATATTTCAGCACATTGTTTTTTTTTCTTTTTCACTGCACACTTTATTACTATATAATGATAATGCTCTAAATGTCAGTTCTCAGCCCTGACACATAAATGGGAAGATTGATTTCACTGCGCTTTTCAAGCCTGGTGTGCTATTGAATGGTGTCACTACGTGAAGTCACTTGCAGACTGTCTATAGAGAATTTTTAAATATTTGTTTAAATAATATCTCACCTATTTATTGGCTTTCTAAAAGACACATTAGAAAGCTTCTTTAGATTTCATAAATTAAAGAATAGTTATGATTCATTTGAAAATAAATACTGTAAAAATTTAAAACATTTTTTATTCGATATATTCTTTAATTACATTTCAAATGATTTCCCCTTTTCTGGCTCCCCACTCCCTGAAAGTCCCATAAGCCCTCTATCCTCCTCCTGTTCCCCCATCTACCCCTTCCCACTTCCCTGTTCTGGTAATCTCCTATGCTGCTGCACTGAGTCTTTCCAGAACCAGGGGCCACTCCGCCGTTCTTCTTGGACATCATTTAATATGTGGATTATGTCTTGGGTATTCCAAGTTTCTAGGCTAATATCCACTTACCAGTGAGTGCATACCATGATTTATCTTTTGAGACTGGGTTACCTCACTTAGTATGATGTTCTCCAGCTCCATCCATTTGTCTTAAGAATTTCATGAATTCACTGTTTCTAATGGCTGAATAGTACTCCATTGTTTAAATATACCACATTTTTTGTATTCATTCCTCCATTGAGGGACACCTGGATTTTTTTCCAGCTTCTAGCTACTACAAATAGGGCTGCTACTATGAACATAGTGGAGCATAGTGGAGCATGTGTCCTTATTGCATGCTGGGGAATCCTCTGGGTATATGCCCAGGAATGGTATAGCAGGGTCCTCTGGAAGTGTCATGCCCAGTTTTCTGAGGAACCGCCAGACTGATTTCCAAAGTGGTTGCACCATCTTGCAATTCCACCAGCAGGGGAGGAGTGTTCCTCTTTCTCCATATCCTTGCCAACACCTGCTGTCTCCTGAGTTTTTGACCTTAGCCATTCTGACTGGTGTGAGGTGAAATCTTAGGGTTGTTTTGATTTGCATTTCTCTAATGATTAATGATGTTGCACATTTCTTAAGGTGCTTCTCAGCCATCTGAAGTTCTTCATGTGAAAATTGTTTGTTTAGCTCTGTACCCACTTTTTAATGGGGTTATTTGATTCTCTGGGTTTTACCTTGAGTTCTCTGTATATATTAGATATTAGCCCTCTGTTGGATTTAGGGTTAGTGAAGATCCTTTCCCAATCTGTTGGTTAACGTTTTGTGCTTTTGACAGTGTCCTTTGCCTTACAGAAACTTTCTATGTAGTTCTATGAGGTCCCATTTGACAATTCTTGATCTTAGAGCGCAAGCTACTACTGGTGTTATGTTCAGGAACTTTTCCCTTGTGCCCATGTCCTCAAGGGTCTTCCCTAGTTTCTTTTCTATTAGTTTCAGTGTGTCAGGTTTTATGTGGAGGTCCTTGATCCACTTAAATTTTGTGAAGTTCCAGTTAATTGTGAATTCAATCATTTTCATCTTCTGAAGAATTTGACATTATGAGAATCCCACACACTAATTAGTCAGCATTCCATGTTTACCGAGCTGAGGCTCTTACATGAACTAACCTTTAGATTCAGAGAGCAGTGAAAGAAAAAGACACATTGAAATCGGCTCTTAAGCAAAACTGAAGATCACATTCAAGGCACACTTTCCTGCTTTTCATGTAGACATGGCATTGGAAATAGTGGAATGTCTACTTGTTGTCAGATAAAACCATAACCATGCTCTAAATTACTCTCATCTTACATGACCAAGATCCAACTATACTTGCAAACATAGGATTGCTTGCTCTAATTTAACTTGTTTTCTTTTTAAGTTCCAAAAAGTGTGGGATTTACTTAATTGGCACCCTGACAAATGGCTCTCTGATCTAATTGGTATAATTACTGAGAGGTATGCACAGTGTAATATATTTAAATCACTTGAACCAATTGGCTCATGGGCTATCTTTTACAATTAAAGAATGTTATTTATAAGCTTATTCACAGCACTCTCTGACTACAGATCAATAAAAAACTTCAAAGGTTTTCTAATAGACTTCCTTCCATGTGTGTGGTTAAGAAAGGAAATATTGCAAGTATTTTCTATGGTTCTTATCCATGTAGAATATGGTTGAAAACTTACCAACTAAGATGCATTCTTTCCAACTATACTTATCTGCGCTGGTTTAAATAGGTATTGTTTAACAAGCAATGGTGGTAAAACATGAATAATTATTCTCATGACACGCCTTTACCCTAATCTGTCCCTTTATACCAATCTATTGTACTTTTGTATGCAAAGTCTCGGGGGAAACGTTAAGAATTATTATCAGCGACTTCTTTCCCTCAGTGAGAGAGATGAAAGTTTTATTCATAAATGTTATGAGGGAGAGAGAATTGCTATTCCATTTTCTTTTTCACTTTTGACATGATATAAATTTCACTGGAGACCTTAGAGATTCACAGTAAAGAAAACAAAAAAAAGTTTTGATGAAGATTTTCTTCAAAAGAACATCATCATTTTTGAATTTCTCACAAAATTGTTTATCCTGTGTCCAGTGTTTTGTTGTGTTGGAAACTTTAGAGCAATTTAAAATTCGCTCGAATGTAGGAGTTAAAGCAGCAAAAGGTCTGAGGCAGAGGTAAATGTAGGAGTGTAGAATTTGCAGGGGGTCTGCATATTAACAGACCTGATGGATTTGTTTGACTTCTGTGCAGTCCTTGGTAAAAGCTCAATTCCACACAACCTTTAAAAAGTATTCTCTAAATTGGAATACTTTTAATGCTTTTCTCTGCATAATAGAATTATGCAACACTTTGCTTACATGTGTGGCATTAACTCCAATGATTATTTTATGTTTAAAATCAGACTATTATAAGGGTTTTAGGTATATAACATGATATTCCAGAATACATAAGTAGTAAAATTATTCTGGTAATGGGACACATTAGCATCCCTTTCAGCACATAGTATGGAGCAAACAGCTTGAATTTACTCAGCAGCACCGTCAGTGCAGTGCAGCATTTTCAACTCTGTGTTTGATGATGCCGACTGGATAGATTGACTTTCTCATTCCATATCCTTTCAATGTAGAAACGGCTCTACTATTGCTCATATCCCCAAGCCTGACCAGGCTAACCTCCTTTAACTATGTATATAATATATTTTATTGTCAGTGCACACATAAATCACATATTGGGAGCCAATGTACTAATTTTGGAAACATGTATATCATATTTACTGTATTTGTGTTGGTAGCACTGAGCATCACACTAGCTTTCCTGAAATGCATAATTTATTATTTTACTGAGACGGAACATGAGAAGTGAGGCTTAGTGCCTACTCTGAATGCTTCAGCCAGACTCATCTCCTTTGTTCCTCTTCATGTTTCACCACTGCATATTTTAACATTTCTCCAGATGCTATATGTGAGATCTGCAGTATATTCTATAATTTCTATACTTATTCACATCTTTGCCCACAATATTCCATTTTACACACACACACACACATATATACCATATATATATCATACATATATACCATATATATGTATATGTGTATATAATAGATGTATTCATAATAATCCTGATGATGTGGTTATATATGTATGCAGTTACTTTCTCCATAGGTGGATACCTATGGATTTTGTTCACATCATTAGATTTATAAATAGTATGTCAATGAAGACAGCTGTTCAGTAACTTTTCATGTTTTTACAATATGGCTCTTTGTTTCATTCTTCATAAATTGAATCATTAAGTTTCTAGCAATATTTCTGAGAGTTCTCTTTGTTCTATAGCTTGGCAGCATTTGTGTCTTGTCTTTTTGCCAAAAGTTCTTCTAATGGAATTGAGATGATATTTTGTAATCATTTTGATTGCATTTTACTAATGATAAGTGATCTGAAGAATGTTCACATGACCATTATTACTTTATGTCATATTTTCAACAATGTCTTTTGGAATCTTTTCTCCATTTTTGTATTTTCTTGGCTTGTGGGTTTTATCTCTATTTTAAGGAAAATAAAACAAAAATGGAAGTTATCATATTTTCTAATTGAAAATTAATCAGAAAGCATATAGTAGACAAAAGAATATGGTACTTGCAATAAATTAAAACCATCCAATTACATATTATATTCATGGACCAGGAAATGTCCTAGTTTTATCATATAGTCAACTAATTATCAAGAAGGGCACCAGAAAAACAATAAAGTAAATGTCTCTTTAGTAATATACAAATTTCCACATACAAGAATGACAGCATAATTTTTCCTTACATAATTCTAGAAGTCAAGTCAAAGTGTATAAAGGATCTCAGCACAAGACTCATAACCATCACACTCCTAGGAGAGAAGACACATTTTCTAGACATTCGTGTTGGTGATCATTTAATGGATATCAAATTATAAGCTCCACCAAGAAAAGTTTAAGAACACAATGATTTATCAAAAGAACCCCAAAACAGAAAAAGGAAAGAAAAGGAAAGGGAAAAGGCCATCTATTGATTAAGAAGGAATATTAAGTGGTTCCCTTCAGGTTTTATGAAGGGTCCTGTTCAATAACAATTGAGCACACAGTGAAGCAGAAGTCACCGAGGACAGCACAGTAGCAGTGATCTTCAGCACCCGCCACACCATGGAGTACCAGGAAAAAGCAAAGCACTCTACAAGTGGTCATTCATATGGGATGCTATACTACTGTTGTTATCCGACAATGTTCATGTTTCCCACTGACAGCTAATACACAATAGAGACCTTTCCCTGCATTATCTCTCATTCGACTTATTTTTCCATATCAAATTCTAGTATTCCAATGTATCTGAAGCTTTTTATTGATATCTAATTGGGAGTATTTTATGTTATTCTTCATTGAAATTTCCATCATAAGACAGTAGGTTTTAACTCAAGTTTAGGAAATAATACTCTTCCCTATTCTTTATTTTAGTGTATACATTTCTGTCCATTAAAAAAGAAATCCAAGTGACCTTTTTTGGTTATGATTATTAAATTCTTAGTCTTTCTTCATCATATTTGTTTGGTCTTTCTAAATTCTTTTCTCAGATAGGCAATACTGATGATTTACTTATACAATCATATATGAATTATATCCATAGTCCATATATCAGCTGTTGAGCTTGGATTCTGTGTTTCTAAATACTCACACCTGCTTGTGTGTGTGACAGAAAATATTCAGTTACTGGGGTGAATCAAGACACTTTAAACCTTATCACATTATCCTCCCCCCCCAACACACATACAATGTATATTTTTCTGTACAAAATCACTCCCTAAGAAAGATTAGAAAATATTTCTCCTAAAACAACAAAAATGTATTCAAAAACATGTTTCTTTTAGAACAAAACATTTACATGCCTAGAAATTAGGTACTTTATATCTTCTATCTGCTGTAAATGGAAAAGAAACATTGGAGAATTTCTTTAAGGAATAATTTTCTAGTTGGATAGATAGCATGGTCAACATAAATATATGTTATTGATTTTTGACGTGATTTATACAATCTTGTAAATTAGAATTTTGAAATATCTATAGTGCAGAATCATCATGGAAATAACACAAAGCAGAAATTACCTTTAGTTTCAGCCTACTGTAGTCAGTGCAGGAAAAGCTGATAACTAAAGCATCTGTTGAATTTTACTTTATGCAAATCCTAGGTCTTATGCATCAACATAGTCCCACTGTGCTTTATGCAGATAGCAAACTGAACTCATTTCCATAGGTATCAGAAGATACCACTGACACCACTTAACTGGTTTTCCTACTTTTTGGAGTGCAGATTGATGGCCATTGCTTGTGACATTCTAGTATCAGTTGCATGTTCATCACATGCAAGTATTGCTTTTAATTATATGTGTTTATGTTTTATCCTTTCAAAGTAACAAGCACTTTACATGTATTCGATGGACACTTTAGGTTTTGTTAAAGAAGGTAAATCATGTTAATGAATTATCTTTATAATTAGTAATGTTTCATACCAAAATTCAGAGAACTGTGATAAAAGTCATTCTTATCAAATCAGTCTTAATATGTAACTAAATTGAAGGTGTTCCTTCAAATCAGCTAAGATTGCACTTTTAACACACACTATTAACTCTATTAAAGAGGAAAATACAAACTAAATTACTATATCTCAATTATAAATTGAAACAATAAAACTTCATAATGTGCTCAAATTAAAGATTTTGAAATAATCAACCATTCAGAGTAAAGCTACAGGAATGAACTACTGCTTAATGCATCGGTGTGTCCCCTGGATTTCAATAACGGATACCCTCTGGGAACCCAACAGATATACAATTAACACGAAAATATACATATGAAGTAGAACAGGGCACAGATAGGAAGTTGTAGTTGTGATCTTCTTGATTAAGTTTTAAATTTAGTGGGTGGGTGTGCCTGTGTATTCATATTAGAAGCCCTGTCTTTGTTTTGAGCTTTTCGTTTGAGTTTTCTCATCACACACTAATCTTCCGCAAACTCTTAGGAGAGATATCTGGAATACCGCATGACCCCTGACCTATTAAGAATTAAACGGGAAAGTGAATCTGAAATGAGTGACTCCAACTAATTGAAAATCAGTTTCGCACAATTATCAAATGTTATTGAAACAGAGTCTGAAGGGAAACAAAATTAGCCAGCTTATATAAAATGCTGGGCATAACAGACATCAACAAACAAGCAAGTTGAAGGAATCGCCAAGACTGTGAATAAGCAGGTAAGCTACAACACGAAACACAACTGCTCCACAGGCAGTGGAGACATCAAAGAGAAGTGCCAGAATCCAAATGGACGCCAGGCTAGAGTCCTTGTGTTTAACAGTTCCAATGGACGCCAGCATTCTGCTTCCAAATTGCTTTGAAAATTCATGCAGCTTTTCCCACTTGGAATATGCTGGTTGGAAATCTATTCTTCCAGCCAGATGCTTTAGAACACAGTTTTTGTATGTTATGCCTATTAGGTAAAAACATACATCTGAACAAAAATCCTTCCTATAGCTCAACCAACCTCAGTTCCTAAAGCAGAGATTTCTTGTCTGCATTGCTTGCTGGGTGGAGACATCAGTGTGGTTTATTTGCATCATAGGATCCAGGCCACTGCATGCTCCTGTAGTTACAACATACATGTTAGCAATGTTCCAAGCTACTTCCATTCAGGTTTCCAGTGCATAAAGTCAACTAATGACAGACAAAGGGAACTCAGTGTGGCCATCACAGGGGTGGAGGCTGGGACTTCTTTTACTTCTTTTGATGTTTTTTGCTGAAAAGAGGTCCTTAGCACCACACACTTCTTGGATCTGAGGTCTACGAGTGCAAAAACCTTTGTTTTGAGGTTTCCAACTTGACCACATCCAAAAAAGGACACATTGGGAGCTTGGAGGGTTCTCGTTATTCTGTATACCAAAGTTTGAATTCCCAAGTAAAACAATAAAATGAAGTGCTCAAATTTAAATTTAGTTAGATACCTAATAAGTAAGATTTTGGTGTAAGTATTTCTGAAGTATTATTTGTTGATAAATTGAAATTTACTTGCTTTTAGACAAACTGAGAAGTAATCATTCCAATTGTATAAATGTCTAAAGCATATACACATATATATGAAAGTATATATGTATATATATATGAAAATATATGTATATACTAAGCATGCGTCACTATGTCCAATTTATAATTTTATATACTGACTCAAGAAATCTTAGGGCCAAAACAGAAGTTGCTGTCTCAAATGATCATAGTCAGTCCACTATACAACATTTTTTTCTTTCTTTTTTTATTGATATATTTACTTACAATTCAAATGATTTCCCCTTTTCTGGACCCCCACTCCCCGAAAGTCCCATCAGTCCCCTTCCATCCCCCCGTTTTCCTACCCAACCCTTCCCACTTCCCTGTTCTGATTTTGCTCTATACTGTTTCACTGAGTCTTTCCAGAACAAGGGGCCATTCCTCCCGTTCTTCATGTACCTCATTTGATGTGTGGGTACTTTGATTTGATTATGTTTTGGGTATTGCAGTTTTCTAGGTTAATATCCACTTATTAGTGAGTGCATACCATGATTGATCTTTTGAGTCTGGGTTACCTCACTTAGTATGATGTTCTCCAGCTCCATCCATTTGCCTAAGAATTTCATGAATTCATTGTTTCTAATGGCTGAATAGTACTCCATTGTGTAGATATACCACATTTTTTGCATCCACTCTTCTGTTGAGGGATACCTGGGTTCTTTCCAACTTCTGGCAATTATAAATAGGGCTGCTAGACCTCAAAAAATGGGAAAACCTCCTATGCTCATGGATCGGCAGGATCAATATAGTTAAAATGGCCATTTTGCCAAAAGCAATATAAAGATTCAATGCAATACCCATCAAAATCCCAACTCAATTCTTCACAGAGTTAGAAAGAGCAATTATCAAATTCATCTGGAATAACAAAAACCCAGGATAGCTAAAGCTATTCTCAGAAACAAAAGAAATTCTGGGGGAATCAGTATCCCTGACCTCAAGCAATACTACAGAGCAATAGTGTTAAAAACTGCATGGTATTGGTTCAGTGACAGGCAGGCAGATCAATGGAACAGGATTGAAGATCCAGAAATGAACCCACACACCTATGGCCACTTGATACTCGACAAAGAGGCTGAAAATATCCAATGGAAAAAAGATAGCCTTTTCAACAAATGGTGCTGGTTCAACTGGAGGTCAGCATGCAGAAGAATGCGAATTGATCCATCCTTGTCTCCTTGTACTAAGCTCAACTCCAAATGGATCAAGGACCTCCACATAAAGCCAGACACTCTGAAGCTAATAGAAAAGAAACTGGGGAAGACCCTTGAGGACATCGGTACAGGAAGAAAGTTTCTGAACAGATCACCAATAGCATATGCTCTAAGATCAAGAATTGACAAATGGGACCTCATAAAATTACAAAGTTTCTGTAAGGCAAAGGACACCATCAAAAGGACAAATCAGCAACCAACAAATTGGGAAAAGATCTTCACCAATCCTACATCAGATAGAGGGCTAATATCCAATATATATAAAGAACTCAAGAAGTTAGACTCCAGAAACCCAAACAACCCTATTAAAAATGGGGTACAGAGTTAAACAAAGAATTCTCACCTGAAGAACTTCGGATGGCGGAGAAGCATCTTAAAATATGCTCAACTTCATTAGTCATTAGGGAAATGCAAATCAAAACAACCCTGAGATTTCATCTTACACCAGTCAGAATGGCTAAGATTAAAAATTCAGGAGACAGCAGGTGTTGGAGAGGGTGTGGAGAAAGAGGAATACTCCTCCACTGCTGGTGGGGTTGCAAATTGGTACAACCACTCTGGAAATCAGTCTGGCGTTTCCTCCGAAAACTGGGCACCTCACTTCCAGAAGATCCTGCTATACCACTCCTGGGCATATACCCAGAGGATTCCCCACCATGTAATAAGGATACATGCTCTACTATGTTCATAGCAGCCCTATTTATACCTTCTCTTAATGATGGATTTTGTATACTTTCTGTTAATGATGGATTTTTGTAGAATCCACTTTTAATTTTCATAAGGTTCTACAATTCCTTTGACTGACTTTTGTGGATCACGAAATTTTATGTTTTTTGAAGGCTCATGAGGAAAAACATTTGCATATAGATATTACTGTTTATCTTCTGTAAGTTTTACCTGTTTGTATTTTATAACTGATGCATGTTTTGGAAAAATGTAATATCAGTTTTTAGGTATAAGGATACTTCTTAGTGGGGATTTGGGTCTGGTCAATAACCTGAAACAATACAACTAACTAGATCTCTGGAAAATATTATATTGAATGTCTTCTAACCTATGACCCTATGAAGTATCCCATAAGAAAGAAAAAAAATATGTCTGATGCTTAAATTCATTGTTAAATTGATCAAATTTTATAAATATATATATATATATATATATATATATATATATATTCTCAAACTTTATCTATACAGCCAGATAACATTTGCACAATTGATTTTTACACCCCTATTTTAAAATATGCTAATTTTGTGTCTATAAGACAATCTTAAGTGTCAGGCACTGCTGATCTGAGTTACATCTCTAATTCTGGGCGCCCAGGGCCTCTGTCCTTCTGCCCCATCTTTTATGGCTTTCAGGATGAGATGAATTGACATTCACATTTGCCATGCACTTGCTATCGCCTCCCTTTCCAGCTCACCTGAGCTGGGAAGAGTTTACCCTGCTTGCACGTGTCTTTCCCTCAATTTTGAACAGCTGTGAGAACAGCTGGTTCACTGTTTGTAAACAGCACACAGCGATCTGCAAACCATCTCTGACATTAACAGGAATCTTCCAAACTGCTGAGGGGCACAGAGACCATCATTTCTAGGATCAGGCCATCACACTCAACTGCATTCATATGTAGTTGTCTATTGTAAACTAATGAATTAGTAACACTTTAAAAATGAGTCTGTGTCCATGGTGACAAAATTTGATATGTATAGCCATAAATCTCACTAAGATACTTCAAATATACTCTTTACCAAATTGGTTATTAGCTTCAGTTATCTTTGAAAATAAATATAAAATTTTTATTGAGAATCTCTCCTATTAAAACATAAACAAAATGTCCTAGTAGCTTATTATCTGGATTTGAGGAATAATAATAAACAGTCATATACAAACAAGATTTGAAACAGAAAGGAAACTTCGTTGGATTAGTTACAAAACCCAACAAAGTTATAATAATTAATTTCTATAAGACCTGTAGGATGTTTAATTATATGAATAATTAATTACCTGTATGTTTTACATAATATAGTTTACAATGTAATAATACATCATTATGGACAGTCATGGTGGGTTAAAGGCCCATGCCTTTAATTCCAGCACTCTGGAGGAAGAGTCAGGCTGATCTCTATGAGTTCAAAGTCAGGTTGATTTACAGATCACGTTCCAAACCAGGGAGGCCTATCTCACACAGTGAAAATTTGGCTCAAAATAAAAACAACAACAGCAAAAAAGAAACAACCAAAACACAAAAAATTACATTCCTATAAACATTTACATATTTCTTCTTCATATTCCTTTGACCTAGAAGTGACAGCTGCTCTTCTTTGAATGCATATTTTGATTTTATATGTCCAGTATACAAATCCTGTGCTTCATGAGGACAATCTCTCTGAAGTGAAATCAGGAATGCCAGCCGTATTTACAACCCTCACTCTCACATGTTAACCCATGTCCCATCCCAATACATACTGTTTTGTTTTGTTTTTTTCTCTTCAAATATATTATTTTATATTTTATTAATCATTTTATCCATTTACATTTCAAATGATATCCATTCCCAGCTTTCCCTCCACAACAGTCCCATCCCATTCTCCCTCACCCCTCTCCTCTCTGTCTCTATGAGGGTGTTTCTCCACCCACTCACCCACTCCTGCCTCACAGATCCCTAGTCTATTTTCTTCACATTACTTGTGTGCTTTTATATATTTCTGTTTCCTGTATATAGACTTATGCACAAAAGGAAAAGTCTAAGGCCCACCAATTGGAAAAAGTACACGATTTTTGCCCTTGGATACCTGGGTTATTATGTTTAATGTTATGGTCTCCAGTTCATCTGTTCTCCAAACAGCAATATAATTTTACCCTTTTTGGCTGAAAAAAACTTATACATGTACACACACACACACACACACACATTGTGAACATGCATATATTTGGCAAATTGTTATTGATCAAATGCATACAGTTTTAGGAAGACTTCTGATGTTTTGCTGTGATGGTGGAGATTGTTAAGTCACCTTGCATTGCTTCCACAATGCTTCCACAATGATGTTGTTTACATTTGTTGGTTCGTGAATTTTTACATAATACAATTCCCTTTATATCACTATGAAGGAATTTATCACATCATAATTAGATTTGCATGTCTTTCTTGAGGTATCCTTTTGAAGTGTTTGTAAAGTTGATGCTAATAGAATTAAAACATATACTATAAAAATGGTAGGAATAGAATTTATGTTGTTTAAGCTTTCTAATATATTCCAAATAATTCAAGCACCATTGTGTGTAAGAACTTATACTAAGATCTTTACTCCTGTGACTGTGTAGAGAGGCAGACAGGTACTCAGGGATTATCTGACTAGAAGATGGCTTGAGACATGCCCCACCAGAACTCCACCTGCACTCAGCAGTTTGGCAGCACCACAGCCTGCTGGGCACCTATCCTGCCAGGGGTCATCTGCCCTGCAGGGAGGTTGTTAGAGGGAGTCCAGTGCTTAGAGGTGAGGTGCCTCCATCTTTCCTCCTGTGACTGTGTAAAGGTGCAGACAGGTACTCAGGGATCACCTGAGTAGAAGAGCGCCAGGGTCCTACCTGTACCCTGGAGCTCCGCAGCTCCACCATAGCACTCTATGCACCTAGTCTGCTAGGGGATATCTGCTCTGCGTTGAGTCTCTCGATTAGAAGTGAGGCTAACATCTTATTTCCTGCAACTGAGTGGGATGTTGCAGCCATGAATGCAGAGAACACCAGAGCATTAGACCACTTTGGACTTGGTCTTCCAGGGCTGGAACTGTACCCAGGATCTGGGCAGCCCCACAGCAATCTATGTCAGGGGAAAGCAAGCAGATGGTCACCCAGGGATGCTGAGATAGGCTTTCAGGCACGTAGGAGTGACAACCACCAGCCAGTGATAGCAAGACCAACTAAAACCAGAGATAACCAGATGTCAAAAGGCAAACATAGGAATGTTACTAACAGAAATCAATGCAATATGGCACCATCTGAACCCAATTCTCCCACAACAGCAAGTCCCAGATACCCCTAAACACACCAGAAAGGAAAGATTTGTATTTAAAATCACAGCTCATGATGCTGATGGAGGGATTCATGGAGGGCTTCAAGAAAGAAATAAATAATTCCCTTAAAGAAATACAGGAGAACACAAGTAAACAGGGAGAAGCCCTTGAAGAACTAAGGGAAAACACAACAAAACAGGTAAAGGAATTCAACAAAACCATCCAGGATCTAAAGCTGGAGGTAGACAGTAGAAACAATAAAGAAATCACAAAGGGAAACAATTCGGGACATATAAAACCTAGGAAAGAAGTCAGGAGTCATGGATCCAAGCATCAATAACAATACAAAAGATAGAAGAGAGAATCACAGATGCAGAAGATACCAAAGAAAGATACCAAACAGGCAAAGAAAATGAAAAATGCAAAAAGTTCCTGACTCAAAACATCCAGGAAATCCAGGACAAAATGAGAAGACCAAACTTAAGGATTATAGGCACAGAAGAGAGTGAGGATTTCCAACTTAAAGGGCCAGTAATTGTCTTCAACAAAATTATAGGAGAAAACTTACCTAACCTAAGGAAAGAGATTCACATGAACATAAAAGAAGCCTACAGAATTCCAAATAGATTTGAAAAGGAAAGAAATTCCTCCCATCACATAACAATTAAAACACCAAATATACTAAACAAAGAAAGAAAAATAAAAGCAGTAAGGGGGAAAGGTCAAATAACATATAAAGGTAGACTTATCAGAATTACACCAGACTTCTCACCAGAGACTATAAAAGCCAGAAGAGCCTGGGTAGATGTCATACAGACACTAAGGAAACTCAAATCTCAATCCAAACTGCTATATCCAGCAAATCTCTCAATTACCATAGATGGAGAAACCAAGGTATTTCATGACAAAAACAAATTTACACAATATCCTTCCATAAATCTAGCTCTTCAAAGGATAATGAATGGAAAACACCAACAAAAGGAGGGAAACTACACACTAGAAAAAGGAAGAAATTAATTCTTTCAACAAACCCAAAAGAAGATAACCAAACAAACATAAAAATTACATCAAAAATAGCAGGAAGCAACTATCTATTGTTGTTATTTATTAACAAACTATTTCTCAATATCTCTTAACATCAATGGACTCAATTCCCTAATAAAAAGACTTAGACTAACAGACCGGATACGTAAACTGGACTCAACATTTGCTGCATACAGGAAACACATTTCAGTGTCAAAGACAAACACTACCTCAGAGTAAAGGGCTGGAAAACAGTTTTCCAAGTAAATGGACCCAGGAAACAAGCTGCAATAGCCATTCTAATATTGAATAAAATTGACTTTCAACCAAAAGTCATTAAAAAAAGACAAAGAAGGACACTTTATACTCATCAAAGGAAAAATCAGCCAGGCAGTGGTGGCACACACGGCTGTAATCCCAGCACTCTGGGAGGCAGAGGCAGGCAAATTTCTGAGTTTGAGGCCAGTCTGGTCTACAAAGTAAGTTCCAGGACAGCCAGAGCTATACAGAGAAACCCTGTCTCGAAAAAAACCAAATCCAAACAAAAAAACAAAACAAAAAAAACCAGAGTAAAAACAAACAAAAAACACAAGGGCACCCTCATTCATAAAGGAAACTTTACTAAAGCTTAAAGCACACATCACACCCCACACAATAATTATGGGTGACTTAAGCACCCTGATCTCATCAATGGACGCTCATGGAACACAAACTAAACAGAGACACAGTGAAACTAACAGAAGTTTTGGATCAAATGGTTTTAATAGATATCTATAGAACATTTCCTCCTAAATTAAAGGAATATACCTTCTCAGCACCTCATGGTACCTTCTCCAAAACTGACCATATAATTGGTCACAAATCAGATTTCAACAGATATAAGAAGATTGAAATAACTCCATTCTGTGGAGTAAAGGTAATCTTCAATAGCAACAAAAACAACAGAAAGCCCACATACACATGGAAGCTGAATAATGCTCTACTTGATGATACCTTGGTCAAGAAAGACATAAGGAAAGAAATAAAAACCTTTTTAGAATTTAATGAAAATGAAGGCACAACATACCCAAATTTATGGGACATAATGAAAGCAGTGCTAAGAGGAAAACTCATAGCTCTGAGTGCCTCCAAAAATAAGCTGGAGAAAGCATACACTAGCAGCTTAACAGTCCACCTGAAAGCTTTAGAACAGAAAGAAGCTAATACAGTCAAAAGGAGTAGAAGGCAGGAAATCATCAAACTCAGCACTGAAATCAACCAACTTGAAACAAAAAGAAAGAAGTATGCAAATAATCAAGAAAAAAAGGAGCTAGTTCTTTGAGAAAATCAACAAGATAGATAAAACATTAGCCAGATTAACAAGAGGTCTCAGAGACTGTACCCAAATTAACAAACCCAGAAATGAAAAGGGAGAAATAACAACATAAACTGAAGAAATTCAAAAAATTATCATGAGTCCTGAGGCCTCTGGCAGTAGCCCTCAGACCTCTACGCTTCCGGATCCAGATCAGCCTGAGCAGCAACACCACATCTCCAAGTCCTGAAAGAGGCAAGTGGGACTTCCAGGCGGCCAGCGGGGAGAAGTTGGTGTACTCCAGTGAATCCAGCGGGCCCCAGCAGGAGCCTTCAGGTGTCTGCTTCGGGGTCTGAACAGCCTGGACAACAACACCCTGTCTCCAGGCAGTGCAGGAGGTAAGCTGTGCACCAGAGGCCACCTGGGAAGGGGCAGCTTGCACTGGTGAGTCCAGCATTGACAACACCAACTAACACCAGTGAGAACTAGATGGCAAAAGGCAGACAGAGGAACGTCACTAACAGAAATCAAGGCAATATGGCAACATCTGAACCCAATTCTCCTTTACCAGCATGTCCTGGATACCCCATCATACCGTAAAACAAGATTTGGATTTAAAATCACTGGTCATGATGCTGGTACAGGAACACATGAAGGACATACTTAAAGAAATTCAGGAGAAAATGGATCAAAAGTTAGAAGCCCTTGCAAGGGAAACACAAAAATCATTGAAAGGAATCCAGGAGAATACAAAAGCCAATAATGAGGAAACACAAAAAACACTTAAAGAAATACAGGAGAACTTTGGTCAACAGGCTGTGGTCATGAAAGAGGAAACACAAAAATCTCTTAAAGAATTACAGGAAAGCACAAATAAGCAAGTGAAGGAGCTAAGCAAAACAATCCAGGATCTAAAATCAGAAGTAGAAACAACTAAGAAAACTCAAAGGGAGACAACTTTGGAGATAGAAAGCCTTGGGAAGAAATCAGTGGACATAGATGCAAATATCAACAACAGAATACAAGAGATAGAAGAAAGAATCTCAGACGCTGAAGATACCATAGAAACCATGGACTCAACAGTTAAAGAAAATGCAAAAAGCAAAAAGCTTGTAACCCAAAATATCCAGGAAATCCAGGACACAATGAGAAGACCA
Source organism: Apodemus sylvaticus (assembly GCF_947179515.1). Classification (NCBI taxonomy): domain Eukaryota; kingdom Metazoa; phylum Chordata; class Mammalia; order Rodentia; family Muridae; genus Apodemus; species Apodemus sylvaticus. The sequence continues at coordinate 13,178,528 of NC_067475.1, forward strand.
AACCTAAGGATTATAGGCATAGATGAGAGTGAAGATTTACAGCTTAAAGGGCCAGCAAATATCTTCAATAAAATTATGGAAGAAAACTTCCCTAACCTAAAGAGAGAGATGCCCATGAATATACAAGAAGCCTACAGAACTCCAAACAGACTGGACCAGAACAGAAATACTTCCCGTCACATAATCAAAACACCAAATGTTCTAAACAAAGAAAGAATATTAAAGGCAGTAAGAGAAAAAGGCCAAGTAACATATAAAGGAAGACCTATCAGAATCACAGCAGACTTTTCACCTGAGACTATGAAGGCTAGAAGATCCTGGGCTGATCTCATGTAAACTCTAAGAGAACACAAATGCCAGCCAAAACTACTATATCCATCAAAACTCTCAATCACCGTAGATGGAGAAACTAAGATATTCCATGACAAAACCAAGTTTACCCAATATCTATCCACAAACCCAGTCCTACAAAGGATAATAGGAGGAAAAACCAATACAGGGAGGGAAACTTCAACCTGGAAAAAGCAAGATAGTAACCTTTCATCAAACCCAAAAGAAGTTAACCAATCAAATTTAAAAAATAACGTCAAAAATGACAGGAAGTAACAATCACTATTCCTTAATATCTCTTAAAATCAATGGACTCAATGCCCCAATAAAAAGGCATAGACTAACTGACTGGATACGTAAACAGGACCCTACATTTTTCTGCTTACAGGAAATACACCTCAGGGACAAAGACAAACACTACCTTAGAGTAAAAGGCTGTAAGACAATTTTACAAGCAAATGGTCTCAGGAAACAAGCTGGAGTAGCCATTTTAATATCAGATAAAATTGACTTTCAACGCAAAGTCATCAAAAGAGACCGTGAGGGACACTTCTTGCTGGTCAAAGGAAAAATACAACAAGAAGAACTCTCAATCCTGAACATCTATGCTCCAAATGCAAGGGCACCCTCATTTGTAAAAGAAACTTTATTAAAGCTCAAAGCACACATTGCACCTAACACAATAATTGTGGGTGACTTCGACACTGCACTTTCCTCAATGGACCGATCAGGAAAACAGAAACTAAACAGGGACATAATGAAATTAATTGAAGCTTTGGACCAATTAGATTTAACAGATATATATAGAACATTCTATCCTAAAGTAAAAGAATATACCTTTTTCTCAGCACCTCATGGTACCTTCTCCAAAATCGACCATATAATTGGTCACAAGACAGACCTCAACAAATATAAGAAGATCAAACTAATCCCATGCCTCCTATCAGATCACTATGGAGTAAAAGTGGTCTTCAATAGCAACAAAAACAACAGAAAACCCACATACACGTGGAAATTGAACAATATTCTACTCAATGATACCTTGTTCAAGGAAGAAATAAAGAAAGAAATTAAAGACTTTTTAGAACACAATGAAAATGAAGACACAACATACCCAAATCTATGGGACACAATGAAAGCAGTGCTAAGAGGAAAACTCATAGCCCTGAGTGCCTCCAAAAAGAAAATGGAGAGAGCATACATTACCAGCTTAATGACACACCTGAAAGCCCTGGAACAAAAAGAAGCTATTTCACCCAGGAGGAGTAGAAGGCAGGAAATCATCAAACTCAGGGCTGAAATCAATCAAGTAGAAACAAAGAGAACCATACAAAGAATCAACAAAACCAGGAGCTGGTTCTTCGAGAAAATCAACGAGATAGATAAATCCTTAGCCAGACTGACCAAAGGGCACAGAGAAAGTATCCAAATTAACAAACTTAGAAATGAAAAGGGAGATGTAACAACAGAAACTGAGGAAATCCAAAAAATCATCAGATCCTACTACAAGAGACTGTACTCAACACAACTGGAGAACCTGGAGGAAATGGACAATTTCCTTGACAGATACCAAATACCAAAATTAAATCAGGACCAAATAGATCATCTAAACAGTCCCATAATGCCTAAAGAAATTGAAGGAGTCATAGAAAGTCTTCCAACCAAAAAAAGCACAGGACCAGATGAATTCAGTGCAGAATTCTATCAGACCTTCAAAGAAGAGTCAACACCAATACTCTTCAAATTATTCCACAAAATAGAAACAGAAGGAACACTACCCAATTCCTTCTATGAAGCCACAGTTACGCTGATACCAAAACCACACAAAGATCCAACAAAGAAAGAGAACTTCAGACCAATTTCCCTTATGAACATCGATGCAAAAATACTCAATAAAATTCTTGCCAACCGAATCCAGGAACACATCAAAACGATCATCCACCATGATCAAGTAGGCTTTATCCCGGGAATGCAGGGTTGGTTCAATATACAGAAATCCATCAATGCAATCCACTACATAAACAAACTCAAAGAAAAAAACCACATGGTCATTTCATTGGATGCTGAAAAAGCATTTGACAAAATTCAGCATCCTTTCATGCTTAAAGTCTTGGAAAGAACAGGAATTCAAGGCCCATACCTAAACATAATAAAAGCAATATAAAGCAAACCGGTAGCCAGCATCAAACTAAATGGAGAGAAACTTGAAGCAATCCCACTAAAATCAGGGACTAGACAGGGCTGCCCCCTTTCTCCTTATCTTTTCAATATTGTACTTGAGGTACTAGCTCGGGCAATTCGACAACATAAGGAGGTCAAAGGGATACAAATCGGAAAGGAAGAAGTCAAACTATCATTATTTGCAGATGACATGATAGTCTACCTAAGTGACCCAAAAAACTCCACTAGAGAACTCCTACAGCTGATAAACAACTTCACCAAAGTGGCAGGTTAAAATCTACTCAAGCAAATCAGTGGCCTTCCTATACTCAAAGGATAAGCAGGCTGAGAAAGAAATTAGGGAAATGACCCCCTTCACAATAGCCACAAATAGTATTAAGTATCTTGGGGTGACTCTTACGAAACATGTGAAAGATCTGTATGACAAGAACTTCAAGACTCTGAAGAAGGAAATGGAAGAAGACCTCAAAAAATGGAAAAACCTCCCATGCTCATGGATCGGTAGAATCAATATAGTTAAAATGGCCATTTTGCCAAAAGTAATCTACAGATTCAATGCAATACCCATCAAAATCCCAACTCAATTCTTCACAGAGTTAGAAAGAGCAATTATTAAATTCATCTGGAATAACAAAAAACCCAGGATAGCTAAAACTATTCTCAGCAACAAAAGAAATTCTGGGGGAATCAGTATCCCTGACCTCAAGCAATACTACAGAGCAATAGTGTTAAAAACTGCATGGTATTGGTACAGTGACAGGCAGGAGGATCAATGGAACAGGACTGAAGATCCAGAAAGGAACCCACAAACCTATGGCCACTTGATCCTCGACAAAGAGGCTGAAAACATCCAATGGAAAAAAGATAGCCTTTTCAACAAATGGTGCTGGTTCAACTGGAGGTCAGCATGCAGAAGAATGTGAATTGATCCATCCTTGTCTCCTTGTACTAAGCTCAAATCCAAATGGATCAAGGACCTCCACATAAAGCCAGAAACTCTGAAGTTAATAGAAAAGAAACTGGGGAAGATGCTTGAGGACATCGGTACAGGGAGAAACTTTCTGAACAGAACACCAATAGCGTATGCTCTAAGAGCAAGAATTGACAAATGGGACCTCATAAAATTACAAAGTTTCTGTAAGGCAAAGGACCATCAAGAGGACAAATCAGCAAGCAACAAATTGGGAAAAGATCTTCACCAATCCTACATCAGATAGAGGTCTAATATCCAATATATATAAAGAACTCAAGAAGTTAGACTCCAGAAAACCAAACAACCCTATTAAAAAAATGGGGTACAGAGTTAAACAAAGAATTCTCACCTGAAGAACATCGGATGGCGGAGAAACATCTTAAAAAATGCTCAACTTCTGGATCTTCCCAGAAATGAACCCACACACCTATGGCCACTTGATCCTCGACAAAGAGGCTGAAAACATCCAATGGAAAAAAGATAGCCTTTTCAACAAATGGTGCTGGTTCAACTGGAGGTCAGCATGCAGAAGAATGCGAATTAATCCATCCTTGTCTCCTTGTACTTAGCTCAAATCCAAATGGATCAAGGACCTCCACATAAAGCCAGACACACTGAAGCTAATAGAAAAGAAACTGGGGAAGACTCTTGAGGAAATCGGTACAGGGAGAAAGTTTCTGAACAGAACACCAATAGCGTATGCTCTAAGAGCAAGAATTGACAAATGGGACCTCATAAAATTACAAAGTTTCTGTAAGGCAAAGGACACCATCAAGAGGACAAATCGGCAACCAACAAATTGGGAAAAGATCTTCACCAATCCTACATCAGATAGAGGGCTAATATCCAATATATATAAAGAACTCAAGAAGTTAGACTCCAGAAAACCAAACAACCCTATTAAAAAATGGGGTACAGAGTTAAACAAAGAATTCTCACCTGAAGAACTTCGGATGGCGGAGAAGCATCTTAAAAAATGTTCAACTTCATTAGTCATTAGGGAAATGCAAATCAAAACAACCCTAAGATTTCATCTTACACCAGTCAGAATGGCTAAGATTAAAAATTCAGGAGACAGCAGGTGTTGGAGAGGGTGTGGAGAAAGAGGAACACTCCTCCACTGCTGGTGGGGCTGCAAATTGGTACAACCACTCTGGAAAGCAGTCTGGCGGTTCCTCCGAAAACTGGGCATCTCACTTCCAGAAGATCCTGCTATACCACTCCTGGGCATATACCCAGAAGACTCCCCACCATGTAATAAGGATACATGTTCTACTATGTTCATAGCAGCCCTATTTATAATTGCCAGATGCTGGAAAGAACCCAGGTATCCCTCAACAGAAGAGTGGATGCAAAAAATGTGGTATATCTACACAATGGAGTACTATTCAGCCATTAGAAACAATGAATTTATGAAATTCTTAGGCAAATGGATGGAGCTAGAGAATATCATACTAAGTGAGGTAACCCAGACTCAAAAGGTGAATCATGGTATGCACTCACTAATAAGTGGATATTAACCTAGAAAACTGAAATACCCAAAACATAATCCACACATCAAATGAGGTACAAGAAGAAAGGAGGAGTGGCCCCTGGTTCTGGAAAGACTCAGTGAAACAGTATTCAGCAAAACCAGAACGGGGAAGTGGGAAGGGGTGGATGGGAGGACAGGGGAAGAGAAGGGGGCTTATGGGACTTTCAGGGAGTGGGGGGGCTAGAAAAGGGGAAATCATTTGAAATGTAAATAAATTATATCGAATAAAAAAATGTTCAACTTCATTGGTCATTAGGGAAATGCAAATCAAAACAACCCTGAGATTTCACCTTACACCAGTCAGAATGGCTAAGATTAAAAATTCCGGAGATAGCAGGTGTTGGAGAGGGTGTGGAGAAAGAGGAACACTCCTCCACTGTTGGTGGGGTTGCAAATTGGTACAACCACTCTGGAAATCAGTGTGGCAGTTCCTCCGATAACTGGGCACCTCACTTCCAGAAGATCCTGCTATACCACTCCTGGGCATATACCCAGAGGATTCCCCACCATGTAATAAGGATACATGCTCTACCATGTTCATAGCAGCCCTATTTATCATTGCCAGATGCTGGAAAGAACCCATGTATCCCTCAACAGAAGAGTGGATGCAAAAAATGTGGTATATCTACACAATGGAGTACTATTCAGCCATTAGAAACAATGAATTCATGAAATTCTTAGGCAAATGAATGGAGCTAGAGAACATCATACTAAGTGAGGTAACCCAGACTCAAAAGATGAATCATGGTATGCACTCAGTAATAAGTGGATATTAACCTAGAAACCTAGATTACCCAAAACATAATCTACACATCAAATGAGGTACAAGAAGAAAGGAAGAGTGGTCCCTTGTTCTGGAAAGACTCAATGAAGCAGTATTCAGCAAAACCGGAACAGGGAAGCGGGAAGGGGTGGGTGGGAGGACAGGGGGAGAGAAGGGGGCTTACGGGACTTTTTGGGAGGGGGGGGGGCTAGGAAAGTGGAAATCATTTGAAATGTAAATAAAAAATATACCAAATAAAAAAATTAAAAAAAAATTATCATATCCTACTACAAAAGCCTATATTCAATACAACTAGGAAATCAGGATGAAATGGACAATTTCGTAGACAGTTACCAACTAGCAAAGTTTAATCAAGATCAAGATAGACCATCTAAATGGTCTCATAACCCTTAAAGAAGTAGAAGTGGTCATTGACAGTCTCCCAGCCAAAAACAGTACAGGACCAGATGGTTTTAGTGCAGAATTCTATCAGACTTTCAGAGTAGACCTAATGCCAATACTCTTCAAACTTTTCCACAAAATAGAAACAGAAGGAACACTACCCAACTCGTTCTAGGAAGCCACAATTCAGCTGATACCAAAACTACACATAGATCCAACAAAGAAAGAGAACTTTAGACCAATTTCCCTTATGAATATCAATGCAAAAATACTCAATAAAATTCTTGCCAACCAAATCCAAGAACACATCAAAACAATCATTCACCAGGATCAAGTAGGCTTAATCTCAGGGATGCAGGGATGGTTCAATATACAGAAATCCATCAATGTAATCCACTACATAAGCAAACCCAAAGAAAAAAACCACATGGTCACTTCATTAGATGTAAAAGAACTTCTGGGGGAATCAGTATCCCTGACCTCAAGCAGTACTAAAGAGCAATAGTGTTTAAACCTGCATGGTATTGGTACAGTGACAGGCATGTAGATCAATGGAGTAGAATTGAAGACCCATAAATAAACCCACACACCTATGTTGACAGGATCTTTGACAAGAAGCTAAATCCATCTAGGGGGAAAAAGATAGCCTTTTCAACAAATGATGCTGGTTCGACTTGAGGTCAGCATGCACAAGAATGCAAATCGATCCATTCTTATCGCCTTGTGCTAAGCTCAACTCCATGTGGATCAAGGACCTCCACATAAAATCAGACACACTGAAACTAATAGAAAAGAAACTGGGGAAGAGCTTTGAGCACAAGGGCACAGGGGAAATTTTCCTGAACAGAACACCAATAGCTTATGCTCTAAGATCAAGAATTTACAAATGGGGCCTCATAAAATTATGTAAGGCAAAGGACACTGTCAAAAGGACAAAATGGCAACCAACAAATTGGGAAAAGATCTTTACCAACCCTACATCCAACAGAGGGCTAAGATATACAAGATATACAAAGAGCTCAAGAAGGTAGACTCCAGAGAGCCAAATAACCCCATTAAAAAATGGGGAACAGAGCTAAACAAAGAATTTTCACCTGAGGAATTTCAAATGACTGAGAAGCACCTAAAGACATGTTCAGCATCCTTAGTCATCAGGGAAACAACCCTGAGATTTCACCTCTCACCAATCAGAATGGCTAAGATCAAAAACTCAGGAGAAAACAGGTTCTGGCAAGGATGTGAAGAAAGAGGAACACTCCTCCACTGCTGGTGGGGCTACAAGCTGGTATAAGCACTCTGGAAATCAGTCTGGTAGTTCCTCAGAAAACTGGGCATGATACTACTAGAGGACTCCGCTATACCACTCCTCTGGCATATATCCAGAGGATTCCCCAGCATATAATGAGGACACATGCTCCACTATGTTCATAGCAGCCTTATTTATAAGATCCACTAGCTGGAAAGAACCCAGATTCCCTCAATGGAGGAATGGATACAGAAAATGTGGGATAGTTACACTATCGACTACTCCTCATCTATTAAAAACAATGAATTCCTGAAATTCTTAGGCAAGTGGGTAGAATTGGAGAACATCATCCTGAGTGATGTAACCCAATCACAAAAGAACACACAGGGTATGCACTCACTGATAAGTGGATATTAGCCCAGATGCTTGGAATATCCAAGCCACAATTCACATATCAAATGATGCCCAAGAAGAATGAAGGAGAGATCCCTTGTCCTGTAAAGGCTCAATGCAGCAGTGTAGGGACAGTGAAGTGGGAAGTGGTTGATTGGAGAACAGGGGGAGGGAAGAGGGCTTATGGGACTTTTGGGAAGGGGAGATACAGGAAAGGGAAATCATTTGAAATGTAAATAAAGAATATATCAAATTAAAGAAAAGAACTTACACTAGAAACTGGGTAATTCATAAGGAATAGAGAATATGTGCTCAAGTATGGTACATACAGATCAATAACCCTCTCACAGAATAAAAGAATCCTAGTTGACACCATTGGGAGACAACTCCTTGAACACATTCTATTTGAGCTATTGTGATGGTTTGTATATGATTGGCCCAGGAAATGGAATATGCTGTTTTGAGTATGTTTGACCCAGAGAGTGGCACTATTAGGACGTATGGCCTTGTTGGATTAGGTATGGCCTAGTTGGAGGCCTTGTTGCCATTGTGGGTATGGGATTTAAGATCCTCATCCTAGCTCCCTGGAATTCCGTCTTATCCTAGCTGTCTTAGGAACAAGAGGTGAGACTTACCACTTCCAGCCCCATGTCTGCCTGAATAATGCCATGCACCCTCCCACCTTGATGACAACGGACTAAATATCTAAACTTGTAAGCTAGCCTCAATTAAATGTCGTTATAAGAGTTGCCATGGTCATGCTATCTGTTCACAGCAGTAAAACCCCTAACTAAGACAACTATTCTAAGAATTTTTATTTTTAAGAATTAAAATAATTTTATCGTGTATGTGTTTTTGTGTGTCTGTATGCCTTAATTTGTGTTTGTTACTACATGTGCATGTGAAGGGTAAACAAAGACATCAGGGAATTCTCACTTTTCATCTTGTATATTCTGGGGATTGAACTCGGGTTGTTGGGTATGGTAACAAGTGCCTTTATCTGAAGAGTCATCACATTGGACCTGCGCTTTAAATTTTCTTAACAGAAATAGAGATTGGGATTGTCCCAGGCATATGTTTTTAATGATATTTGTATAGAAGTTTCACTTGGTAGATAGAGATATTATATCTCTTGGAGTAAAAGACATTTGAAATTAATGTAGTTTGGATATTGATTGCCCAGAAAGATCCATGTGTTAGAGTTTTGGTTCCAGAAGATGACTTATACAGAATATGACGGAAGTGGGGTTGAGTAGATCTTTGGGTGGTTGTGGTCCTTCCACATGGTACTTGGACCTCAGACATTTTTTCTCTTTTTAAGACTGTTATGTGAGCCATTTTGCTCACCCACACACTCTGTGTATTGCCTTAGAAGCGCTGAGTGAACCTCATCACAGAGGGGAAACTTCAAGCAGGAAACCAAATGACCTTTGTGTTCTAAGCTAATTATCTAATTATTTGTACAGTCAGAAAGCTGTTGGTAATATTTAACTCTTATATAATGGTGTGTCTTTTTTGGCAGGAAAAATACAGAAGCTCATTGCTCACTATAAAAGTTAGGTTTATTACCTCAGAGTTCTTCTCCTGTAATATAACCCAAAGATTGTTCAGATGTCAACTGGCTCTCCTTGCATCACCCTGTGGGAATTGAGGTCAGAGAACCAGAGCATGTCCTGAGACTCAACTATTCCTATTGTCGTGAATAATAAAGTTTTTTTTCCAAGCATGACCTAGAAGACCTTATCTTCTAGCAACACTCATAATATGATTGCAAATTATCTTGTTAGCTTACATATAGAATGAAATCTTCAACTGTCCATAGTAACTGACAGAGACCTAAGTCAAACTAGGACATAGCTGCACAGTCAAACCACTGCTTAGAAAAAAAAGAGATATCAAGCAGTTCAAGTAAATATTATCTTATGCATCAACATGGCTTATTGAATATTGGGTAGGCAACCCTGGTGAATGAGGGGTATAGGTTAGAGTGACTCAGAGATAAACGGATAGTTGTGGCATAACTTATTCAGTATTCACTCTGTTCTGCACAACAGTCTTGGCATTCTATGGAAATTGTTATATTACCAAGAATCTACCATGTAGGAATGATTGTAGTTCTATTTCCAGCGTGGGAAAATGTCAGTGAGCAACCTCTCAGTTGTTCAACATCTTATAGTTAGACATGGAATCATGACTTGAACACAAGCTGGGGATGGCAGAGAGACTGACCCCAGAGTCCAGAGAAGAGATGTGCACAAGACCTTCACATTGAAACTGTCCATGCAGAGTTTGTGAATCACAGCCAGCACAATGGTTTCCATACAAGGTAAATGAGCAATCACCAAAATGTCGGAAAACGGTTGATAGTGATAAGCGTTATTCTTTGGGAAAAGGGAGCTATTTCAGGAGTCTAGGCTATAACTTATGATCACAAAGATATAAAGAGACAAGATCATAAAGCTAGGAATTCCAATATTAGTGCTCTTAACTCTGAAGCTGAATGAAGAATTGTGTCTAGTGACTTTCACATTCAAAAGGAATTAATCCGCTCATAATCGGGAAACATCCACGTTCAGCAATAAGGCTGTGTATTTATTCAATCGTGTGTGTGCATACGCATGTGAGCGCTGTGTCCACATAAAAACTCTATTAAGTATTTCATGAAAACATTATGTGCAGTTCAGCCTAGGTTTCTTTGAAGTAGAATTTTACAGTAGCATGTGATACAAACCTCACAGGCATGAAAACTCATGAGCTGCCACTTGACTTGTAAGCAATCCACTTGATCTTAGTCTAGCAAATATGTCCTGCTACAGGCTGCATGATGCACAATATTATTTCACTGTTTGGATCTGGAATCAGGTTACCTTTTCTAATTAACTTGAGACCTTCTCCTTAAACTAGAGCTTACACCGAATCTCTCTATTTCCAGCTTTTAGCAGCTAAAATATAAGCCATGAAAGAAGCAATAAAAGGGAACAAGAGTTAGGTCTAAGTCTGAGCAGACTTTGTTTTATCCTCTGATGAAATGGCTGCAAATAAAAAGTCCTCTTGCATGGAGATAGGATGCTGAGGTGCTCATTTGTACCACATTGAATCTCCAAGAAAAGGATGCTCTACATCACACTGACAATTATGAGAGAAGAGAAATAAAAGTGATCTATTTAATCAATTAAAACTTTATTTAATTAATTTGTTTTAGTTAAATAACTGTTTAATTCACATATCCAATTAATATTTAATTTAATTAATATTTTATCTAATTAAAATATAATGATTTTAAAATATGTAACATAATTTTGTATCACTAGCCTTTAAGGGAGGTTATGCCTTTTTACACAGACAGGAAGAGTACTGTGCAGTACATATCCATGTTATTCTCTTTGCTATTTGTGTGTTTTACAGAGGCAGTAGAATCGACTTATTCATTTCTGTGGAACCTTGGATTTTTTTAAAATTAAATGTCATTTAAAATGTAAATGTAGAATCTTCCTTAGAGCCTAACTTAAACCCTCTCTGTGGCCAACCCCAGTCAGGAGGTGGGGTAGAACCAGGGTGTGAAATTTACTGAACATTTATTTGTCGGGTAATATATACTATCTTTACATATTTTAAAAAGCTTGACATACATAGCAAGGCATAGATCATTTCTTCAGTATCACTATGGTAAAAAAAATTGTTATATTTTATTCATTTATAAATGAAAACCTAGGCTTTTTATTTAATATTCTATCAATAAATATAACACTCTAAAAATAGTTGATGAGGGCTGGAGAGATAGCTCAGTGGTTAAGGGCATATTCAGTCTACTCTTGGGGAGGACCAGGGTTTGGCACCAATGTTTTCTTCTAGATTCTGCTGGCACCTATACTCATGTACACACCCCTACTCATCCTTATTTATACGTAATTTTAAAACAATAAAAATAAACCTTAAAAGATGTGGTATATCATTTTCTAGGAAACCCTCACTATCAAAGTTAAGAAAACATCAAAATATTAGTGTAGAATAAAATCCTCATGTGAGAAATTCTGAAATTGGATAAAACCATCTAAAATTAATAAAGAACAACAGTTACAAAGAATACCTAACAGTGACAAAGAACGCATAAAGTAAAGATAGGAAGACAGCTGACCCACCATATTTCTGAACTTAAGTCAGCCAGTGTTGCTAATTGTTTTGAAATTAAAGCGTGGAACTAAGGAACCCAGCAGGGTTTGTAATCGAGACCAGCCAGGCAGTGATATGGGCACCAATCAAGAGAAAGTTAACAAATGTGAAGGTCAATGCACAACTCAAAACAAGATCAGGTCTGAATGAGTAATTAAAATCTCCCGGTACTTTGAAAATAAGGATAGAAAGAAGCTCCCTGCCAATATCAAACAACCATAGACGAGTTGTTATCATGGCTTGATAACTCTCCCCAAATCCTCACATTATCTGCTAACTTACACAAAGAAACATATTTTAACAGATAAAACCATGTGCTGAATGTTATTGTAAATGATACCTTTTGTGTTTTATTTGCTAACTTAATATTTTCTCCCAAGATTCAGGGATGTGTGAACCAGTGTGAATGAAGATTTAAGGAGCTTGGCTTACATTGGAACTCAGAATCTCAATCAAACAACAGATTTGAAATTTGGGATAAAAGAATTCATAAACCTCATTCCTCCTACATGTTTATTCTAGGTGTAGAACACATACAAGGACAAGGCAAACACAGGGTATTGCAATAAGAACACACCCCAGTCCAGAGAGTTTTATGGACAGAGCTGCCATATACAGCAGGAACCCAGTAACAAAAGAACACACTTGCTATGTACTCACTGATAAGTGAATATTAGCTTAGAAGTTAGAAACTCAGAACACCCATTATACAACTCACAGGCCATATGAAACCCAAGAAGAAAGAAGACCACACCAAAGTGTGGATGCTACAGTCCTAATAAGAAGGTGGAAGAAAATAATTTCAGAAATGCAAGGACAAATTGGGGAACAGAGACTGAAGAAAAGGCCACCCAGAGACTACTCCACCGAGGGATCCATCCCATCTGTAGGTACTAAATCCAGACACTATTGCTGATACCAAAAAGCGCTTGCTGACAGGAGCCTGGTATAGCTGTCCCCTGAGAGGTTCTACCAGAGCCTTATTGATACAGATGCAGATGTATGCAGCCAAATATCAGACTGAGCTTGAGAACCCCAATGGAGGAGTTAGGGCAAGGACTGAAGGAGCTGAAGGGAACTGCAACCCCATAGGAAGAACAATACTATCAACCAACCAGAACCCCAGAGCTCCCAGAGGCTAAACCACCAACCAAAGAGTACACATGGGGAACTCATGGCTCCAGCTGCATATGTAGCAGAGGGCTGCCTTATCAGGTCTCACTGGAAGAGGGGAGGCCCTTGGTCTGTGGAGACTCAATAGACCAGGGTCAGGGAATGCTAGGGTGCTGAGGCAGGAGTGGGTGGGCAGGTGGGGGAGCACCCTCATAGAAGCAGGAGGAAAGGGAAGGTATAGGGAGTTTGTGGCGGGGAATTTGGGAAGGGGGAAACATTTGAAATATTAAGTAAATAAAATAGCCAATTAAAAAAAAACAAAGAAAGAAAAAGAGCAGGAAGACAGACACACCAGCATCTTCAGTCCTCTGTTTCATTTCAGTCTGGTTCAGGTTAAATTAAGCCTTAAGATGAAGGATGGTCAAAAGTAGGAAACTCAAGAAAAACATGGGGAAGCACTGGAAGAAATGGGGAAAGGGGTCTCTAAAGGAGGGGGCTACGGGGCTCATCGGTCCCCCTACAACATCAAACAACTACAACCAAGTCTGGCTGTAGGAAGTATCCTTTTGTTCTCTTCCTAAACACACACACACACAAATACACACACGCACACACGCACACACACAAATACACACACACACACACACACACACACACGCACACACTGTCTAGAGGAAGTCTCAGATCTGTCACTGTTTGGTGCTAGCGGGAATCTAAGATCCACTGTTTTACCAGGGAGGGTTCATGATATTTCAGAGGGCTATGGAAACTGAGTCTTAGGAGAGCATCAGTGGGAAGCTACACTTGGGCAGAGATGGATCAGTAAACACTGCTTGTCTAAGGAAAGGGATATGTGGGCATCACCTGCAGGGGAGACAAAATAAAATGTAAGCACAGGCATCACCAGGCAGAGCAGGATGTGCAAGCATCAGATGAGATTGAAGAGACTCTACAGGACCCCAAACTCAATCTGAATTGTTAGACACTGTGCCCTGGGTCCAGTTCTTATCTTAAAAAGAGGAGTGGTGGAAAATACAAACAGCAAATGAACATTTTTTTCATTAATTGACTTATTTATTCACTTTACATCTCAGCCCTAATGCACCCTCCCTCTTCTACCAGAATCACCTGGGCAAATTCTGCCCCCCTTTTCTCAGAGAAGACCAACACCCCTCCCACCCCACCCCACCCCACACACATCCACTTGGGCACCACCTTGCCCTGGGATATCAAGCCGCAGTAGGACTAAGTGCATCCTCTCCTACTAAGGTCAGAGCAGGCAGTCAGGCTGGTGGAAGGGCATCCAATGGCAGGCCACAGGAAGAGATATGGTACTTTAAAGGACAATATTTAAATCCCACTTGCCCTATGTCCTCTAACCACTATTAGATGTATGGATGTAGTTCATGCAATAATACCTCCTTTTACTCTTTCATTCCAAATATACAAAGTAACAAATGTCTGATTTAGCACTGCTCATCCTATTCTCCTTCCAAAGTGACATCACAACTCTGATTGCTCCTACTGATAGGCTGGCCTTCCTACACATTAAGGATGGAGCATGGCTGTTATTGAATTTTTGATGATGTTGATACCTCTTACATTTTATCAGTGTATTAGTCACTTGTCCTTTTTTCCAATGACAAAATGCCTGGCAAAGACAATAGCAAGAAAGATATTACTGTGACTCACATTTCCATGGGAAACAGTCTATCCATCTTGGAAGAGAAGTGAAGGCCTGAGTCTGGGGAGTTTTCTCATCACACACCTACAGTTAGGAGCAGGAGATACGTGTGAGGGTAAGCTCTCTTTTTTGTGAATTCCAGGATGCCAGAGAGTAGAATAGTAGCATGCACAGTTCAAGTAGATCTTCCACTTCAAAATACCTCATGTAGATAATTGCTAAGAGCCATGCCCAGATCCTAACCTAGACAATACCTTACAGCTATATCCAGAGAAATGATTTCATTATAGATTATTCTAGATTCTGTCAAATTGACAATGTTAACCAACCAAGGGAGACTTCTCACAAATGCCCATGGTTAATATTGGTTTAAAACAATAGTCAACCAACCTTATAGGAAGAACACCAATATCAACCAACCAGAGCCCCTCCCCCCAAGCTCCCAGGGACTAAGCCATCAACTACACATGGATCCAGCTGCATAGGTAGCAGAGGATGGCCTTGTCAGGTATCAATGGGAGAAGAGGTCCTTGGTCTTATGAAGGTTTGATAGATGCCCCCAGAGTAGGAGAATTGAGGGCAGGAATGTGGGAGTGGTGTGGGTAGAGGAACACCCTCATAGAAGCAGGGGGAAGGAGAATGGGATAGGGGGTTTACAGGAGAGGGGAAACTAGGAAAGGGGATAACATTTGGAATGTAAATAAAGAAAATATCCAATAAAAAACATAAAAGAAAGAATGAAAAAATAGTCAAACAAAGATTCAAATGGGCTATTCTTCCCTTTATATAATCGATTTAAACTACAGTTTGATTTTCTCTTTATATTAGTCAAATATGCTTTTATACTCCAGAAGAATGGATTATCCCCAAGAGAGAAAATTCATAAATATCATGTGCTTAGAGCACAAGTGGTTTAGGAATAAAATTCCCCAACTTGGCCTTCACACAAACATATGCAAAGTACATTTTTTGTCCAGTATGGATTTCAAGGTGACTGAAAACACACATCAAAAGGCACAGGCATTCCATGTGATAGCACATGGGATTTATGGTCTTTTAGTCAACAAGGAAACATACATCTGAGCCCAGAGTTGTGGGCAGAATCATAGGTCAGTGACAGTGGAATTGAAGAGAGTGACAACACACACTTTCTATTCTGCAGGCCAGGCCATAGATCTTGCTGAGCAGTGAGGACCCAGGCAGCATACACTAGAGTCCAGGGAGGACTGCTAAATGGGACTTGCAGACTCTGCAGATCCGTATGGAATGGGTTCTGTGATATCCAATAATAGCCTCTGTAATTGCAGCAAAGTCTATTCTTAAGACGCTTAGATTATTTTGATGAATTGAAAAGTTGCTGAGTCAATTCTCTGTGTACATTCTGATGACAATTAGATAAATGTGTGGGGGGGTGTATTTTGAGTGACTGTGGGAAGTCAGATCTGAAGCTTACCTCCTCAAATGCTCTGATCCCCTTCTTCAAAAAACTTTCATCTGAATAGAAATCCTGGAGAGATATTCTCTCTCCGAATGGATTCTCTTATATCTTTGCTATTAATGATGGTGATAGAGGTGTGAGATATGAAGTTCTGACCCCATGGAATTCTGAAGCTTCAGATCATACACAATGAGGTTTTACTTTATTTCTCTATGGTTGTGTCACTAAAGCAGTGTTTGGTGGGCTTGTAACTAAACTTCAATCAGTAAGCCTAGGTCTTTAGGCTACTAGATGTTTTTCCTTCCTTTGTTTCATTATAGTAAACATGTGTGGGGATTGTCTAATTGCCACCAGTTTTCTTTCAGTCTTCTTATTCAGTACAGAAAGAAAGCACAATTACCAATTATTATATTCTCTCTTTAGTTTATCTATCATCTATCTATCTATCTATCTATCTATCTATCTATGTTTCAATTCATTTATCTATTCATTTGTTATATGTGTTTGTGCCTTGCCTATGCATTTGTCTGTGCACAAATGTGTGTAGTGCCTACAGAAGTGAAAAGGAGTTATTGGGTTTCCTGGAACTGGAGTTACAGACAGGTCTGAGCCATTAAGTGAACCCTGGTCCTCTCAAAAAGCAGACAGTGCTCCTAAACACAGAGGCATCTCTCCAACTCCTCCTATTTCCTTATTACTTACAATATCTACATTGTAACCCACTAAAGAGAATGAAGGAGTTCAGGATATCCAATGTCTCTCCATGTCCCCCCACCTTTGATATCTTTCATACTACATAGCCTCTCTATTCCTCATTCAGTTTTACTTCTTTTGTTTTATACAGGAAGGTAAAACTAGGAGGATTCAAAGTCCTAAAATATTATAAACTTGGGCAAGAGTGAGAGAAGTATTCTCTTCTATTACAACAGAAGTATTTAGACAGTGACCTCCTGTTGAAAAATACAAGATACAATTCTGTATGAGAATTACAGTTCAAATCAACAAGAAGGCCATCAACAAATAAAATACTGTCATTATCGGACCAGTGGATCAGATAACTGTGTGTGCATGTGTGTGTCCAAATTATTTATTTTTAGACACTTCGTTTAAAATATCTGTGTCATGGTTAGTTTTTATTGGCTTCCTTAAATAAGTAGGAGTCACCTGGAAAAAGAAAGTCTCATTAAGGGATTTATCGCATCATATCGCCTGTCAGTATGTCTGTAGGGAATTGATAGTTGACTAATAAGGGAGGGTCCAGCCCACAATAGCAGTGCTACCCATGGACAGGTAATTGTGGGTTCTTTATTAAAGCTACCTGAGCATGAAAGAGAAGATAAACCAGCAAGCCATAGTCCTTTCTGGCTTATGCTTCAAACTGCTGCCTTAAGTTCCCGTCTTGGCATCCCTTTCTGATGGACCATGACCTGAAAGAGGGAATAAACTGTTTTCTCTACAAATTGTTTTTGATGAAAGTGATCTTTAACAGTCACAGAAAGTCTTCTAGAACAACTCTAAGATTGCCACATTTTAATTAGCATATATTTTGGAGAAAGGACATTATAAAAATAGTTTTGTGACATCACTTTATTTTTTTTCATCTCTGTGATGGAAATACCTTAGAAAGGTTTTATGGCAGCATATCCCTTCTTCAATAATTTCCTGGAAATTATAATTATATATGTATTCTAAATTAATATACATATTTCAATCTCTAAGGGCTTTATGAAAAGCACACACACATTCACACACACACACATACGCACACACCACACACACACCACACACACACACAGACAAGCACACATAAGATTTGAGATATTGTATATTCCTAAGGGAAAGCCCATCTGGAAACTCTGAGGTCTCCCCGACTCTTGCTTTCCTGTAGTATCAATGCTTGGGATCAGCCTGCATCCCGCAGAGATACTGAAGACTTCACATTTTTCATGCTGGACCTCCTCAGCGTACTCTAATTTTCCACAGCTGCGTCCATGCCATTCACTCCTAGGTTCCTGGCAAACCCAGCCTTGATGGTTGACAGGTGTGGGAAATATTGGCTCTGGGCAGGGCGGGGGTGCAGGGTGCTTAACATAATTTCTGCCAGAACCCTCCAATGCCCAAATAGTCATGTTCTTCATTTCTCACCATGATCAATTAGTGTGGGGTTTTTAAATCCACCAGAAAACATTACAGTCATGCAAGCATCAGGACGTAGGATTATAACTGGAGCTGTGGAGCCACGAATCTGAAGGTATGCAGCAGCTGGACTCACAGCGATGAGTCCACAGCGGAGCTAGAAGGTTAGCATCCCGACAAAAAGGGCATTGAGGTGCCTGGCTCAAATTGATAAGCTAAGGAGATCACTCTCTGTCTCTCCTTTGCGCTGTTTCGAAAAGCATGCTCTTATAAATATTTTAAATGATCAAGCCATTCCGGAGTGGTGTTTTTCTGACTATTTTAATTATTTGATTTGTTTCCTTTTCTCCTTAGAGCACAGTCAGTGGCAAACTAAAGTGGCACAAGCTGCTAGTGGGCCATCGTAAAAAGCCCAGATGACAGTGGGAAATTGCTTTGTGATGGAGGGAAACATTAATAAAAGCTTCTCTCATGTTTACCCTTTTAAATTGGCCCTAGAGGAGTTGTTCAAACCACCCCATTGGCAGCGTTTGGCTGATACATTGGCTATGAAGAGCTCTCTGTCCATAGGCGGTAAAGAGATCTACCTTTCTCTGACCTGGTTTGGTGTATCATTGAAGTTCCCTTTGGACCCTTTGTTCTCTTGCGAGCTTGTAAAACCCTTAAATATTTGTCTATAAAGAAAATATTGCCATAGCTTTAAGGAAAATTTCTTTCCCACAGTGCTCTCAAGACAATGGATCTTCCTTTCTACCTGTAATTTTGGAGATTCCAGGGAAAAGGGTGTCTAGGCACTGTTTTAATCACAATGTTGGCTGAGAAGAAATGTAAGAAAGATGAACGCAAATACAATACTTTTTGATAATGGGAATTTTCTGAACTGCCACCCCATTCAACTATCCATGTGAAGTGTGTAACAAATACACTAGTTTGTGGAGCTCCCTGTGTTTGAGGTTCTGTGGAGCCAGAGGGTAGGAGAACATAGGTAAAACATGGTTGTGAGGTGTCTCAGTGGGGTGGGGGCAGGGATAAGGGGAGGGTTCCTCAAAACCATCCACCCTCCTCACTCCATGCCCTTCTTACTGGTCCTGAAATCAACACAGAAGGGCAGAAGCTGGACACAGAGTACCTAGGTCAGCACAAGACAAAGACTTTCATAGAAACCGTAATGCCCTCTCTGGAGGCAAAGGCTTTACTTTCCGTGCTCATGTGAGGCATTGAGGTGCCTGGCTCAAATTGATAAGCTAAGGAGATCACTCTCTGTCTCTCCTTTGCGCTGTTTCGAAAAGCATGCTCTTATAAATATTTTAAATGAACAGTGGCCCACTTGTTCTCTATCCCTACTTGAGTGGCTGTTTCTGTTGCCTCAGTTAGGAAAATGTAGTCTTCATGTGAAAGAACATGGGAAATTACATCAAGTTATTAGGTATGGAAGGACAGAGGCAACTATTAAGTTTTCTCTCTTTGATTGTTCATAAGCAAATGAACACAGCCCACAAATATAGATTTTATTTTTACTCCAATTTTGTAGATGAATTAACTGTGACCACAAGAAGTTACACTCTACTCACTCAGCAATTTGATGTATGAGAATTTGAATGTTCAACCTTTCCAAAACTGTCTTCTGACTCTTCTATTTAAAATGTCATTCTCTGAGGAAGAAACTGAGGGGAAAATGTAGTTTTCTTGGAAATGAGTAATGACCTTATAGTTTCTATTTCATTTCTTTCCATGTCATATAGTAAGATACGAAGATGTGTAAAGAAATGGGGACTAATTCCAAATCACATACTGGCTTACTGGGGGTTTAAATGATATAGGTGCAGTTTTATTAAGATTGTTCATATATTTAAAAGCACTTACTTAGAATAAATCAGAGGTACTTTAGCTACACCACCACTGATACTAGGATTGAAACCTCCCCATTCCCCGCAGATTTTTCCTTCTGTCCTTGGATGTTTTTACTTTTACTTGAGACTTCACATATGCCACTTTCTGCAATGAAGCCCCTTTTCTAATGTAGAATTTCATGTAAGCAAAACTTCCTTAGCTCATCATGAGCACTTTTAAACTCATCCTTTTGGTTGAAATATTGTTGAATCATCTTTTAAAACCACTGTGGAGCACTTCATTGCATGGATAAAACATACTCTGCACATACATTCTGCATATAGTATCTTTTCCTGTTCACTTAAATTCCTTATTTATTTTTATTTAAAGTACAGTCTTTTATGGCAAGGTATAGTTGAGCCTTACTTTGTTTACCAGAAAATAAAATCTACACAATATTTCAAGCATTTGTAACATTTATGTTTAATGTGATTATTAATAATGATCAATACACAAAAGCTAGAAAGAAGAGAGACTTTTCCATGGCCCTCATTGTCCATGGTTCTTTGTCTTCTTTTAATTTAGTATTTATAATTTGTTGTATTTCTCCTAAGTGTCTTATAATTATGTGCCATGTATGTGGGTATAAACATATAAGTGTGTATGTGTGCCTGTGTTTTTAGAGTACTCACATTTAATGTGTTTGCTCTGTCTTTAACCATTGCTATTATACTAGTTAGATTTCACAGTGGCCCACTTGTTCTCTATCCCTACTTGAGTGGCTGTTTCTGTTGCCTCAGTTAGGAATGTGCAGCAAACCCAAGGCTCCTTCATTCTTCCAGGCTGTGTGGGGAATTCTATGCTACTCAGCCTGGTTTCCAAGGATAGAAAAGCTTTTTACAGCATTTTTCAGTTCCAATATCTGTTTCAAAAAATATAGAAAAGTTGCTCCTTCATAACCAAGAAAAGGTCCTGTATGTTATAGATTATTATCACCATGAAAATATTGTTTAAAACGTAAAGTATTTAGACTCTGTTGTGATGCTTCCTCTGACCAAATTTAAGTTTCATTTTCAATTTATGCTGGAATTTGCAAAGTTTATACTCACTATGATGAGTGGAATAATATGGTTAATATGGCAAAGTACACAATTCTGTTAGAAGTGTATGGATGGGAAGATATGAAGAAACAGTTTTATATATATATATATATATATATATATATATCCCATATGTAAATATAGGACACACAGAAGAGATGAAACAAAATCATAAGTACTAAATTAATAGAAGATAAATACTCAAGAAAAAATTTGATCCATGGAAAATTCTCTTCCTTATAAATTACTTGGTATAAATATATATCTTATATATAGAAATAAGTATGAATTTATCTTTATATCTTTATATATTATATACAATATTTATATATTTATATATTAAATATCTATGCTATGACCATCCCTAGACCAAACCTAATTAACTTTTTCTTTATCTTTTTAATAAATATGTGTGGATTCTGTCTTTCCATGTAATTTTTAAGCATCTTAGATGGGGATATGACACCAAGAGGGTGGGAATAAAAGAAGGAGGCAAAGAGGGAAGAAGAGAAGAGAGAAAGAAGGAAGAAAATCATATTTCTATCTCTGAATCCTTAATTTAGGCCCGTCTCAATTTCAGCTAATGCACAGGCAGCTGCACACTGCATGCAGTGCGTCTCTTTCTTTCTTTCTTTCTTTCTTTCTTTCTTTCTTTCTTTCTTTCTTTCTTTCTTTCTTTCTTTCTTTCTTCCTTCATTTATTTTTTACCTACTGGCTGCCAGTTTGGTGAGAAGGCTATATGATATTTGGTTCTTCCATTGCTAAAATCTCCCAATGTATTTTCACTGAAAGTATAACTTTTCAACCTCTCAATATAGTAAGTTTATTTTGTTAGATTAATTTGCCACTTTTATTATTCAGTTTCATCTCTCCTTATTTATCAAGAAGTCGTCTGACTGGCAACCAACTCCCCTGTCTGGATTGAGCACATACTTTCTTACACTTTTATGTTTAAAGCTGTAATTTGATCCTCTGGAATGTCTTCGGTCCCATCCTTCCACCTCCCTCTTTCTTTCTCTTTCACATACTTCCTTGGCACATTGCTTTTATTGAAATGGAGAAGAGGCATCATAGTCTGTCTTGTTTGGGTATGTTTATTTCCTTGATGCTCCCACAGCATCTAGTACAGACCAAGACACTATTATGCCACAGCCTAATTCCTTCACTTCTTTGTATCTCTCACTGGACGGAATAATTTGAGTTCAAATACTGTGTTGTCCACTTTTAAGTCACTAGAATCTAATACATTAACTGATAAGCAGTAACCATTCAATCTATATCTATTGAATAAAATAATTCAACCCATAGCTTACACATCATCAAACTGGCCCTCTTGATGTTTATGGTATCCCAGATTACAACTGCAAGCTCTCTCAAGATACCCTTCCAGCAACCAACCATGAATATCTAATGATGGAATTCTTGCTCAAAGAAACATAAGACAAATCATACCTCTTTACATTTTAAATGAGACCTCTATTGTAGTGTTTACATCAACAAGCAAAACACATGCGCGCACACACACACACACACAAGAAATATGTATTCATTAGTACACATGAAGAACCTGATGTTTATAGAAGTATTTTTAACATCTCATAAAGAAGACTGTGATATTTTTTTGCTGCTTCCAAATTATATTTCTTAGTTCTGAATTCAGCTCAAGGTATTCAATTTAGTCTTTACACCTTTTGAGAATTGAGCCTTAATTATGTTCATGATCAGCTCTCTGCCTCTGCATCCTCAATTGAGCACATGCTCTCAGAGTCAGTTTGCATAGCCTGTAGATCCAGCACTTTTAATGATCTGAGCACATACCTTACTTCCTGTCCAAGGATTCGCACACTGAGGGTAAACACTTTTAACTCCTTTGGTCATTAGAATATTTGCAATCCTTAACAAAAATCATTTTTTATTACATAAAGTATGGCTAATGTGAATTAGGACTCTCCCTCATTCAATAAATAATAATTTAAAAACCAACTTGAATTAACAATAATGATTAAATCATATTGATGATTATACTATTAGAATGAAGTTATTGCCCTAGATAAATCTTAACCTTTTAGAAGACCAGATATATTATTCACATTAATATGTTAAATGAAAATCGATTCAACCAGCATTTATAATATTTAAAGTGTTTCTGAAGATATATAGAGATTTTGTCATGTTGATGCTATAGAATTAAAAAAATAAGTATCATTAAAACATCAAACATCAACTTAAAGGGGAAATGAAGAAGTGTAGTGAAATAGGGTAAAAACAAGATGTCTGCTCAATATGTGTTAAAAATCCCATATATGAATTCTGTCTACAACCCCAAAAGAAGGCAAAACCGGGTCTAGAAATGCCAGGATTCTAGGTAGATAAGCTTTATGCAACTATTTACAACCTATCACTTCACTCTTGATTGGGTTTTGCTCCTTATCCCTACAAAGAAAGAGCGATATCAAATGTTGTTTTCCAAAATTACCACAATTACAGAAATCACATTATCTAGATGCTTCCAAGGGTCTTGAGAATGGGTCATATACTTCATGAAGTGGAAAAACCCCTTCACAGTATGGGTGGTTCAAAAGAGAGATATTGCATTTAGCATTGGCATGACATTTACAAAGGAAGCTGCACTTTGTTTCTCTGTGTCTAAAGAAGATCACATATCTAAGCTTCCTGACCAAATTAATGTGTAGCTCGTCTCCCTACCCTCATCTTCCCTTGGTTTTATTATTACTGACAATATTGTAAGAGCAGTGTGAAATGGCCAATTCACACATGTGCCACATTTAGCACACTGCCTGAACCTGCTGGAACATGATTTCCCTAAGAATGATGGCAGTAATAAAGATCTTCTGGCAGAGGCTTGCAAAATCTGCACCCATTTTAGTCACTCAGTAATGGCTCATAAAATTCTTTGAGAACTGCAGGAGAAAAACAATGTACAAACTCATGCATAAATTAAAACTAGAAGTGCCAGCTCACTAGAATGCCACTTCTCACACTAGGAGGACTGTGGAGCAATTAAAAATAAACAAACCCTTAACACATGGGTGCAGCCAGAGGTCACCAGAGAAAGAGGTCTGTCTTGGAGATCCAACCATTACCCAGCACTTTTCCTTGAGTAGAAGCCTTCTTTGGCCTGTGAAAATGCACATAGTAATTTAAGCCATCCTTCTGATGTGCTTTCTTCCAAAGGCAGTGTCAACCTGAATGGATGAAAAGTAAAATGCTCATCCTGATTTCCCTTTGTACTAAGGACCATTTTTCTGCACAGAATATGTAGTGTAGACAAAAAATCAGTCCCATTTGCCTTATTCCATCCACAATTCAAATGGAAGCTTTGATATTTTTATGGTGGAACAACTCAGAAATGTTCTTTTTTCATCATTTCAAAGAATGTACCCCGTAACCTTTTAGTGTTCATTGTAAGTCTGTGAGGAAATGAATATAAGTAATGAGTATAAAAGATGTGTGTAAGCAATGAGAGTGTAAGCAATGAGTGTAAGCAATGAGAGTGTAAGAAATGAGTGTAAGGAATGAGTGTAAAAATTAGTGCAAATGAGTGTAAGGAATGAGAGTGTAAGGAATGAGTATAAGGAATGAGTTTAAAAGATGTGTACAAGCAATGAGAGTATAAGGAATGAGTGTATGCAATGAGTGTAAGCAATGAGTGTGAGAAATGAGTGTAAGGAATGAGTGCAAGCAATGAGAGTATAAGGAATGAGTATAAGGAATGAGTGAAAAATTTAGTGCAAAAATGAGTGTAAGGAATGAGTGTAAGCGATGAGTGTAAAAATGAGTGGAAGGAATGAGAGTGTAAGGAATATGTGTAAGAAATGAGTGTAAGGAATGAGAGTGTAAGGAATGTGTGTAAGAAATGAGTGTAAGGAATGAGTGTAAAAATGAGTGTAAGGAATGAGTGTAAGAATGAATACAAGGAATGAGAGGAAGGAATGAGTGTAAAAATGAGTGTAAGGAATGAGAGGAAGGAATGCATGTAAGGTAGGTGAGGCAGAGCATGAGAAGGTTCCTGTAGTAACTGATCGACTAACACTAAATGACAAAGCCCACCCACCTCTGGTTCCCTCTTTCGTTAGCTGGTGGCTGTTTTGATTCATTTATTTGTATTTTGGTTTTGTTTGTTATTGTTTTTGTTTGTTTGTTTATTTTTATGGAGTGTAATCTCAAGCAGTATGAGCTAAACTTATATTCCTAATGCTCCGACCTAAATCTCTCAAGTCTTAGAATCACAGATGTGTGGACTAAAGGAAGAGAGTTACATAGTGAATAACCATCAGCCAGCCACTAAAACTAAAACCTCAGATAAAAATGGAAATAAAGGAAAGAAAGAAAAAAAGAGAGAGAAAGATAAAGAAAGATAGAAAGGAAGGAAGGAAGGAAGGAAGGAAGGAAGGAAGGAAGGAAGGAAGAAAAAGAAAGAGAGAAAGATGTACTAAATATTCTTCTTGTGTGGGATGGAGGGTTACCTAATCAGAACAAAACTATGTATTCAAAACTGACACTTTCCAAAGAAGTATGCTCATAGCCAGGCAGAGAATGTAAAACAGGGAAGGCAAAGTTCTTTTCTATGGACTGATTATGCCTAGTGAAACTCCCTGCTTATCATGTGTGAGATGCTATGTCTTTACCAAAATTTGTACGGCTTTCTACTTTTCTTTTGTAATTTTCTAAATCTTCCATATTGATTTTTACTTGCTATTTTTAAGTTACAGCCTACCCATCCCTGGTTATGGGCATACATACACACACAGAGAGAGACACACATACCACATACACACACACACACACACACACACACACACACACACCACTTATGGTAAAACAAGAAAGAATAATAAAACAAGACAACCTTACACTTTTGAATAAGTTAAGCAGGGGCTCATAAACACTCTAAGATATTTATTATCCACATGAAAAGCACAAAGAACTTCTAGAGACTTGACAATGCCCAGTTAATTGTGAATTTATTCAAGGAGAATGATAGAAAAGAGAAAGTCATTAACATCCTTGCAGGAAAATCACAAGAAGTCTACAGAAATCCAGCTTGACCCTTAATTCTGAATTATTCTAGACTTACCTTTCTCATTGGTAAAATCAGGGGTCTTGGAACTCTTCAATTCTGTGAACCTTGCTCTTGATGATTGTAACTGGTGCTATAGCTCACTTGGTGGAATGCTTACCTGACATGCATATAGTCCTGAGACTGCTCACTACTACTGAAAAGGTCAGGATTCCTGAAACATATGTCTAGTCCTAGTACTCAAAAACTACATGCCACAGGGTCATGCATATTAAAATTCAAGATGATCTATTCTGAGAGCTAATCCTGTGCCACAGCGCTCCATACCCAAATACTACTGCCAGGAGACAGCAGGTCTCCCAAGAGAGCTGACAAGCCTGTGAGTACAGGTAAGACCATGGCTTCTGTTCAAAGGGAACTGCCCAGAGCCTTCAGGACAGGGGAACCAAGGAACAGCCTGGGACAGTATTCATTCAATTTCCATCTGCACCCCAGAGCTGACCCTGTACCACAGATCTCCATACCCAAATCACTCTCAGAGAGAAGTGGTCTCCCAGGAGAATTGACACACAGGGTTGCAGGAGGGACAAGCAGCAGACAAAGACAGCAAGAACAGCTAACCCAGATGGGAAGAGGCAAAGGCAAAACCATAAGCAACAGAAACCAAGGCTTCTTGGAATCATCAGAAACCAGTTTTCCCACCACAGCAAGCCCTGGATACACCAACACAACAGAAAAGCAAGACTCTGATTTAAAATCACATCTCATGATGTGATAGAGGATTTTTAAAAGGACACAAATAACTCCTTTAAAGAAATACAGGAGAGCAAAGGTAAACAGCTAGAAGCCCTTAAAGAGGAAACACAAAAATCACTTAAAGAATTGTAGGAAAACACCACCAAAGAAGTGAAGGAATTGAACAATACAACCCAGGACCTAAAAATGGAAATAGAAACTATAAAGAAATCACAAAGGGAAATAACTTTGGAGATAGAAAACCTAGGAAAGAGATCGGGCATCATAGATGCAAGTATCACTAACAGAATACGAGATAGAGAATCTTAGGTGCAGAAGATACCATAGAAAATATTGACACAACAGTCAAAGAAAATGCAAAAAGCTTGTAACCCAAAACATCCAGGAAATCCAGGACACAATGAGAAGAGCAAACCTAAGGATAATAGGTATGGAAGAGAGTGAAGATTCCCAACTTAAAGGGCCAGTAAATATCTTCAACAAAATTATAGAAGAAAATTTCCCTAACCTAAAGAAAGAGATGCCCATGAACATACAAGAAGCCTACAGAACTCCAAATAAATTGGGCCAGAAAAGAAATTCCTCCTGTCATATAATAAGCAAAGCACCAAATGCACAAAACAAAAAAAGAATATTAAAAGCAGTAAGGGGAAAAGGTCAAGTAACATATAAAGGCAGACCTATCAGAATTACAGCAGATTTGTTGCCAGAAACTATGAAAGCCAGAAGATCCTGGGAAGATGTTATACAGATCCTAAGAGAACAAAAATGCCAGCCCAGGCTAAGATACCCCGTAAAACTCTCCACTAGCATAGAAGGAAAAACCAAGATATTCCATGACAAAAACAAATTTACACCATATCTTTCCACAAATCCAGCCCTACAAAGAATATTAGATGGAAAATGCCAATACAAGGAGAGAAACTACACTCTAGAAAAAAGCAGTAACATCTTTCAACAAACCCAAAAGAAGATAGCCACACAAATATAAAAATAACATCAAAAATATCAGGAAGCAACAATTACTATTCCTTAATATCACTCAACATCAATGGACTCAATTCCACAATAAAATGGCATAGACTAACAGACTGGATACTTAAACAGGACCCAGCATTTTGCTGCATACAAGAAACACACCTCAGTGTTAAAGACAGACACTAATGCAAAGTAAAGGACTGGAAAACAATTTTCCAAGCAAATGGTCTGAAGAAACAAGCTGGAGTAGCCATTCTAATATTTAATAAAATCAACTTTCAACCAAAAGTTATCAAAAAGGATATAGAAGGACACTTCATACTCATCAAAGGAAAAATCTACCAAGTTCTCTTAATTCTAAACATCTGTGCTCCAAATGCAAGGGCACACATTCATAAAAGCAACTTTACTAAAGCTCAAAGCACACATTGTACCTCACACAATAAAAGTGGGAGAATTCAACATCCTACTCTCATTAATGGACTGATCAGAGAAACACAAACTAAACAGAGATACAGTGAAACTAACAGAAGTTATCGACCAAATGGATTTAACAGATATCTATAGCACATATCATCCTAAAACAAAAAATAAATATAACTTCTTCTCAACACCTCATGGTACCTTTTCCAAAACTGACCATCTAATCGGTCACAAAACAGGCCTCAACTGACACAAGATTGAAGTAATCCCATGCATCCAATCAGATTACCACATTCTAAGGCTGCTCATCAATAGCAACAAAAGTAGCAGAAAGCCCACATACACATGGATGCTGAACAATACCCTACTCAATGATAACTTGGCCAAGGAAGAAATAAAGAAACAAATTAAAGACTTTTTAGAACTTAATGCAAATGAAGACACAGCATTTCCAAACTTATGGGACACAATGAAAGCAGAGCTGAGAGGAAAGCTTAGCTCTGAGTGCGTTCAAAAAGAAACTGGAGAGAGCATACACTACCATCTTAACAGCACAGCTGAAAGCTGTGAGCAGCTTTTGAACAAAAAGAAGCAAATACACCCAAGAGTAGACAGTAGGAAATAATCAAACTCAGGGCTGAAATCAAACAAGTAGGAACAAAATGAACTATGCAAAGAATCAACAAAACCAGGAACTGGTTCTTTGAGAAAATCAACAAGATAGATGAATCTTTAACCAGCCTAACCAGAGGGCACAGAGACTATATTCAAATTAACAAAATCAGAAATGAAATCTGAGATATAACAACAGAAACTGAGGAAATTAAAGAAATCATTAGATCCTACTGCAAAAACCTATATTCAACAAAACTGGAAAATCTGAATAAAATGGACAATTTTCTCTAAACAGTCTCATAACTCCTAAATAAATAGAAGCAGACATTAAAGTCTCCCAACCAAACCAAGCCCAGGATCAGATGGGTTTAGTGCAGAATTCTATCAGACCTTCAAAGAAGACCTAATACCAATACTCCTCAAACTATTCCACAAAATAGAAATAGACGGCACACTACTCAATTCATTCTATGAAGCCACTGTTACACTGAGTATTCTCCCTTGGAGGTGGAAAGATTTTTGTCTAATCAAGAAACCTGTCACAATTTCCTTTCATAGAGGACTTCAGAAGAATTTTTTTCTACTTCTATCATGTTTTAGGTTCCAAATAGATTTTTAAAAACTGGTTGAGTACATGTTACTTTTAGCTTCAAAAGATATCATGCATATTTAAGAGGCATTTAACTATTATAAATTATTTTGATGACTTAAAAATGTCAATATTGAGTTATATATTTTTAAATAAATTTTATTAGTTAAAAAATCATCTGTTCCTATATAATTAACTAGTAAGCAGCTTGGATATAGGAGACTCCATCTCAAAAATAACTAATAAATACATTTATCAATTAAATACTGAAGCTGGTTTCAAGCAGTTTGCAAGAGTGCACCAAGTTATGGAATCTCTTCTGCTTTCAAACTTTTCATTCATAGAATGAAAATTGTACGTACCCATGTGGATATCTAAATGAGAGTTCTAGGACTCCTGTCTGGAGAATAGGTCCACTCTGTCCCAACTCTTGGCCCATGCTTGCCTCCCCACGTCTATGGTAAAAATATTAGTTTAGTTGTTTTAAGGGAAATTGATCTAATTTTGTCAAAGAAGTCACCTGACCTATGTTACACAATCAATGATTAGCCATGACATTTACTATAGTAGATATTTAACTGGAGCTATACCAATCAATATCTTCCTAATAATTGCAGTAAACAGCCAAAAAGAAAAGAATTTACCCCCAAGATTGAGCAGTGAGATGAAATTGCCCTGCTTGGAGTAAGGATTGAAGTGGATTGAGAGTTGAAGCAGAAAGAGAGAATATTTTATTATAAACCTCAAACTCAAATGTTTGATATGTGTTTTGTTTGTTTAATACTTTTCTAGAGTGTGGAGATTAGCAACTCCGTTTTAGGCTCCTGGCGGGTCACAGGCATCCAGCCACTCACCCGGGCACTCTTTGCATCCTCAAATGAAAGGCACACACACATTAGCTTATTTTTGAAATGTGTTGGCTAATTCAATGACTGGGCACTTCTAATCATCCTCCTGCTCCCAATCTCAACAGGGGAATTGGCCAGGGCCCCTTACCTGAAATCTCCCATGGTGTTATATCCTGCAACTCCTGGGACTCCTTCTCTGTCCCGAGTCCTAGCCCACACAAATCTAATGTTCCTGCACCATCTCCTTTTGCCCAAAATTAGCCACTGGAATCTTTATTGATCAATGAGAATCAAGTTGAGGACATGGACTTTCAGAGTCTGGACTCGCAGATTCCCAATTAGGGAACAGAATCAATTCAGCACATTAGAACCAATCCTCAACACTTTTCTCCATTAAAATAGTAATTTTCTCTGTCACTCTGTTTCTAAATAATCAAAACATTGACTGTCATATTACCTTCCAAATTTATAGAAATACTTTGATGAAATAAAACATGCTAAGAACTTTTAAACAAAAAATGTAAACATACAGCTAATAATATATTTATACATGTTCCTGAAATAAAATTTAAGAAATTACTCTAGTTAAAAAATAAAATGCTGTTCTGTCACAGTATCCAAATAAACTCTATAGCCAAAGGTACTAGATAACACTAAATTCTATGCCCTTCTATTCTGGATGCTTTTAGAGAAGCTTACCTGTTTCATTTTACCTAGAAGCTTGGTTAGAGGACTAGGAAGATGGCTTAGTAATTAATGTTCTTGCTGTACAATCAACAAGTCTTGAAGACTTCAGTTAAAATCCCCAGAACCACATCAGTGCTGTGCACAGTATTGGAGAGGGCTTGGGGGTAGCAGAGACCACAACTGAGAGGGCAAAGAGAGTTGGTCTTTATACATGCTGGGAAGCTAGGGTATTCGTGTGGATGATCTTTGTATGAGCGGGAGTCCCTGTCTCAATGAGCAGGGTAAACAGTAATACAGGAAAGCTCACAATGCAACGTAGGCCTTCCCCAGGATGCACGTGCACATGTGTCACTGCACAAGGACTTGGGCATGTCCCCTCTTCCTCCAGCAAGCCCAGTCATTGGCTGTGGATCTGTTTCTGCGTTACCCAATTGCTAAATAGGCAACAGCACTACTATATGTGTCCCTTCACCACACAGCATTTTTTTTTACTTATTTTGTTCAATTCTCATAATTTTTTGAATTTACTGTGAAAAAATGTTCTAAATGTCAAGAATTAGTATTCAGGCAACTCAGTATGGATGAAAATAGAGATTTTTGTGAACAAAACTAAATCTACAAGATTTTAATTGGGGTCTGATATCTTTAATCCACACAGTCTCAGCTAACCCACTTCATTGAAGAGCAGTTTCTCCAAGAACCAAGTTTGGAAGATGATTATATGGTTAATGCAGGATTAAATTTTCTTTCAATTATAAGCCTGAGTTTGGAAAATGGTCTAAAGAGAATGAAGGGAGGGTGGAAATCCTATACTTGGTTTAAAGTACTTTTAAATATGCTTTCTAATTGCTAGGGGCTATTTTGCTCTTTGGCTAATCATAGTCTGAATTACTGAAGCCCAACTTATTTGAAAAAATAGGTGAGCTTTGTGGTAATGAAGTAACATAATGTCTTATCTGCGTGTCAGGCTCAGCATCAAATGGGCAGTGTGTTTAACCATTAGGAAGTATCTTCTACACTGAAATATTTGCATCTTCGTTACTTGGTGCAAGCTAATTCATTGAAATAAAAGGAGGTTTAGTAATGGGAAAGCATTTGCTAAGCTGTGCCTTTAACTATTTAATAAAATCACTTGTTATTTAAATAAAGGTAATTAAAAGTGTAATGCACTGGCTTTGTTCAAAAGAACAAAAATCAGAAAGAAGAAGATGTTGCATTTATTTGTCTGTCTGTTTGTTTGTGGAAAAGCCCACAGGACAGTGTAGACTCCACAGTGAGAGTTCCATCCATACTTTCAAAATACTGGAGACGAACTCATTTAAACGAACAGTCATTTATAGCTTTTTCACCAGGGAAACCTTCATTCCCTTGAATTACAGAGTTCCACACCAAGGTTCTGTAAATTAGCTGTGTGGTATTCATACTATCCAGAGGCTTTTTCCTGCAGGGAGCCCCACACGGGCAGCAATCAAAGACCTGTGGGAATCCTCTACTCCAGCCATCTTCTGCTTGACGATACGCTTGGCACCTATCTTTTCAAAACATGTTTCCTGAACCATGATTTGTTTGATTCTCATGAACATCATGAAGTAGAAGGCCAAACTGAGTTGCAGACTTTAGGGAGTTCCTTCCCACAGAGGACTGCTTCCACATGTTAGCTTTATGGCACAGAGCATTAAAGTGCAGACAACTGTTCAGTACAAGTTAAAGAGCAGATTAACAAGAACAAAAAAAGTATTGTAAATGAAACTCACAAATGCACTGGTTCTTCTAGTTTTATTAAATATCTACTGAAGATAAAAATATTCAATATCGGAAAACATGCTATTTCCCCTCCAACACTCCTCCCCATCAGAAAAGAAGTAAATATTTCCTTAGCTTCTAAACCTGATGCACTTCTACTCAGGGAAGAGTGCCAGACATCCTGCCCTACTTCCCCAGGAAAACTTGTACAACATATGTTTTTATGGAGTGGATGGATGGACTTTATTAAATATCCATCTTTGTTCCTGAAATACCAATGAAACAAAACAGTAGACACACAAGCAGAACAAACCAAAACAAAAATCTCACAAAATCTTTGAAATTCAAAGCCAGCAGAGAGAAGGCATGGCACCCTTTCTGGTCCTCTGCTAGCTTGTCGCTCTCTCATTCTTCCTTGCATTCCACAGCTGAGTGCATCTTTAACACGAACCCCTGGACCAAGAGAAAGAATACACCAGTCTGGATATGTGACCCAGAGGGTTGATTAGAGGAATCTGACAACTCATTATTTTTCTTTGGTCATGTCAACTCTCCATAAGGAACAGTCATTCCCTTCTGTAGAAATGTCCTCTCTCTAGATCATGTCAGGAGAGTTAGAATCTTGTTTTCTAAATAAATAAGTCTCATTTTTGGTTTCAAAACCAATGCTCCATGATTAGAGGAAATTTGACCTGCAGAGTTAAATTGCTCTGGACCTGATGAGTCAGAAAGAATTAGCACAGGATTGACTATTCTTGCCCTGGAACTCAGACTAAAATGGGGAGGTTGATAGGGAAATTACATTGACTTTGTACTCCCTTCTGTGACACTTGTCCTGTGAACAGCTAAGAAGCTAGAGAGTTGACTACACATTTGTCAGAAAGTCTCCACTGTCTCGTTTTTTTTTCCCCCAAAGGCAGGAACTGTCAGCATTTGCCACTTCAAACTAGCCCATGTTCTGAGATTATTGTACACTTTCCCGGAGGGAATTCTTCGAAAGGACTTTTGCATTTTATAAAGAGAACTGTTTCAGCTGCCACTTTACAAGCCTCCAAAAGCCCTGGACAGAGATAATGACTGCTAGCATGGATAATAGGTACCAAAGCTGAAGAACAAAAACACAATGAGAATATGTTTTGTCATAAACAATCACAGAGTAAGGTCCTTTTCACAGGTGACTGAACAAAATGAATAACAGAATCAGGCAATTCATAGTCCAATGCTTGTTACTCACGTAAAGTTGTGTTCTGCATTTTAGAGTACATTGAAAAGAAGCTTCTGCTACGGGAATAAGCCCCATTAATCAGGTCATTCCTCCAGGTATATTTGGAAGGAGCTACTTTTGGTGATTAAACTTCACATATTATATCAGGTAACAGACCATGCTGTTAACAGCATGTCATCTCTAAAGGCAAAAGAAAGTGCTCATTTTAGATGAGGCAGGTTAATGCACGTCAGCCCAAAGTCTGCTCAGAAATCCAGGCAAGAATATGATGCAAAGACACTTCAGTAGCTGAAAACATTCATTGATTACCTACTATGTGCTGAGCTCTACGTGAGATGCTAAGAAGAAAGACATTATTTCATATATTCTTCTATTCTATTTTATAGGCAATAAAATTTCAAGAGATTTAAAGATGATAAATCAATAACCTACTGTATAGCTTACAATTTTGTTAAGACTTAGGAATGCTATAAAAGTTTAAACTGGGGTCCTCATTGACTGAGTGACTTCATGAAGGATGTAAAGCCTATAAAAACCTTAAACAAAGTGTTTGAGGCTATTTTGCAAGTCTTCTTTACAAAGAGAAGGCAAGAAAATAACTAGAGTGTTAGGACTCGACTCAACATATACTGTGACATTTAGACATAAAGTCACATTCTGATTTTCTTTTCTGGATCAAAGTAGAGTTAGGAGCGCCCATAAGGCTCTGAATAAGTCTGAATATGAGTTTTAAGGAGTCCTGAAGTATCAGTTTTTAAAGCAGCAGACACCCTGACCCACCTGTCACTTTTCTCTCTTCACATAGGTGAATTCCAAGCATGGTCCCACATGCCATCCCAAGTGCAGAAATTAAAATCAGACTGGACCTCAAAGATGTTCTTGGGTGGGGACTTTTAAAATATATCTGTCTGTGGCGAATCTAATGCAACATCACATTTTGTGACTATTTCATTCTCGTTTTATGTCTTTTCAACAAACAATAGTATAAAAAACAGTTTAAAAAGAAAAGACTTCCTCTTTAAGAAAGCAGTTCCAGGACATTTTATGAGGTTTCTCTAGCAGACCAACTTGAAATTTAGAGGTAAATAACTCAAGTGATGTAAATGTATTAAAAGGAGTTCTCCAGGGAAGGGCAAGCGCTTACCTCCTGCCTGCACTACTCTCACAGAGCTGCAGAAGAGGGAAATATGTGGTTTCAACAGAATTCAAACATTATTGTATCAGATATGAAAACATTTATTCATTAAGACTAAAATAAAGGAAAATGTTTTGAAAAATAACAGCCAGTAATTCAAGTCTGGCTGGGCTAGATTTAAACTTGAGTTCTGGCCACTTTCCTGTGTGTTATCATGAGTATTTACCATGACAACATCTGCATAGAATTACGTCCTCACTTCTGAGTATTTAATGTGCATACTCTTGAGAAACATGTGCCCTGTGGTCTGTTACATATATTTTAAAGACCACATTAAAAGGGTCCGAAGTGGAAAAGATGTTTCCAAAAATCTTAAACATGGACGTTTTTCATTTGGAGTTCTGAAAATGCACACCATTTGCTTTAATACACAGAGACCATGTTATGAAATGTCAGTGGATGCATAAAGTGAACCCCAAAGTTCCCAACTTTAATGTGTGAAGATAATGTTATATGTTGAAAATATGAATGTTATAATTTTTTAAAAAATGAAATTTCTGTAAAATACAGAACAGAACATATGAGGAAATACATGTTTTTCACTTGATGGTACTCTGGCATTTTTTAATCAAGCAACAGGAAAAGAAGCTTTCCTGTGAATGTCTTCCCATACTTTTGAAACTTTAAACACAAGCAAACCAAACCTATCATAGGGTAGATTGTCAGAGAACAAAAAAGCTTCCTGGATATAAAACAGATGGGAGAGTCGGGGGATGTCATCCTTAGTCTGAGAAATATGTGTTTGGTTTGGTTTGTTGATACAGGTTCTCACTATGTAGCCTTGGCTAGCCTGCAAGTCAGGTGATCTCAAATTTACAGAGATTTGCTTGCCTCTGAATACTGGTATTAAAGGCCAGAAGGCCAGTGCCACAAATACACACACACACACACACACACACACACACACACACACATGCACACACACACACACACACACTTACACATGTATATGTATACATGTACAAGTACAAATACCTATACACATATACATATATATGTATACATATATACATACAAACACATAAACACACATATGTAAACATTTGTACAGAGACACAAAGACAGAGGAATACCCTCGCTACTGGCTTTGGGGCATCCTGATTCAAATGCATTCCTTACAGAGATTTGCTTCATTTTTAAAGGGGCAAACAATGCCCTTTCTTCTTGGAAGTATTTGCCACAGAGAGAGTTTGTGAAAGGGAGTGCATTTTGTTAATAAAACTTTTTCCTTGTCATAGAAGGCTCCTTGCCTGGAAATAGCTAGAGCCACACTGTAGCCAATGATTTAGAGCTAAAGTTTAGCCTTTATATTGTACAGGCTTGACATGTTTCTGTAGAGAAAGGCATGTCACCCTTCATTATGTAGTCCTTTGGCATTTGCTGACATACTACAGGATCTGGTTCATATTGTCTGCGTGCACGTGTATACAGTGTATGTGTGTGTGTGTGTCTGTCTGGGTTTGTGTGCCTGTGTGTGCCTGTGTGTGTGTGTCTGTGTGTCTGTGTGTCTGTGTGTGTGTCTGTGTGTGTCTGTGTGTGTGTCTGTGTGTCTGTGTGTGTGTGTCTGTGTGTGTGTGTCTGTGTGTGTGTGTCTGTGTGTGTGTTGCTGCTGTCTTTATTAAACACCTCAAGACTCAACAAGTTCAGCAGGAAGGGAGAGCATTTTTCACTCTGTAAGCAATCATTTCCTTAATGAATTGACTGAATGAATTCATCTTCTGTTCTTATATGCTAGAGAAAGTTTACCAGGGATGCCCTGGCCCTCAACCCCTGCAAATCACCAAAAGAGTTTCCATTTGTAAACTGGGATAAATTTTCATGATACAGCAAAATAAAAGCAACAAAAGTGGATTTACTTAGTATACAAAAGTTAGGTGAAGAAATTCAAATGGGTACTCTATGAAAAACACTTTTATGGTTACATGGTTATGTTTATCGTAGGGAAATCTGTTCAGGTAGGAGGAAGTAAGAAAAATAAAGAAAATAAAATTCATAGTCAGTCTTGCCATGGAAAGATAGCCCTTATGACAAGTCTCCATTTATACCTAGAGTTATACTGACATGCATTACATCGCAGTCATATGAAAAAAAAAAAGAAAGAAAACCACAGAATTTTCAACTTGTATTGGTTTGTTAATTATTTCACAAGTCAATGAATTCTCTTGTTCTCTCTTTAGAGTTGTGCTATAACTCTGCAGAAGAGTAGCATGAAGGAAACAATCAATCAACCTACTCACGTGAAGGAGACGATCAACCTACTCACGTAGCGAGCACATCCCCCCACAGTACCCAGGATTTGTTGCTTCCTTTCTGTTTCCTTACTTATATTCTTAGCAACATTGTTGTAAGTAGTTTCATTTTCTTGAATATTATCAGCTAATATCATTGAAGATAATTTTTGACATCCAGGAATATTCTAAAACACTTAAAATCCTTATTTCATTGAATGTGTTTAATAAACAAGATGGAATAGTGTATGATTATGCCTATATGAAGTTTCCTCTTTCATAATAATAAAAAAATTGTTCTTTAAACTAGTGTTTTCCATTAGTGGACCATTTTCATGCAAATAATTTTGATCAAGTCATTTTCATATTCAGGTTATTTAGGATTGGAGAATTTTATATTCATAGCATAGTAGGGAAAAGATGGAGACCCTGTTTGATGCAGCCATGCAGAGCTCTGTCCCCAAATGATTGCCATTTAAGCAAGGAAAGTCCAGCATTGTTCCTTTAGGACACTCTATCTCTAGCCTCTGGACAAGAACAAAGTCAGAATTATTCAGTGAGATTTCATCAGAAATTTCTTTTCCCCAGTTTTGTTGTCTGTCACTATTGTACTCAGCATCCTCCTGCTTTTTCTGTTCTATCTCCTTGCTTTATTTCCGCTTTCCTTTCAGATGTCCTGAGTCTCCAGAGGCAATGTCAAAGCCATGCTTTCCCAAGCAGGGAGACTTTGAAATGATTTCCCCTCAACTTGTCCCAGGGAGGACAGCAGAGCTACCAGAAAGGTAAGAGCTAATACTTAGTTCTGCTGAGAAGACAAAGGAGTGGTGGGCATGATATGTTTAAATATTTACTTTTTGAAATAATGACGTGAAATGTATACTATAGGCTTTATCCTGTGGTAACCTTTATGTATGTTCTCTTTAACTTAAAATATAGAGAAATGCAGAGGCAGAGATGTTACGTTTCACATGTTTAAAATGATGGAACTGAGAAATGTAGACTTAGGAAAAGGAAGTAAGAATATCTTCTATAGATATGGATATACACACATACATGCATACATACACACATACACACAAACACATGTACACACACACACATACACACACACACACACACACACACACACACACACATATATATATATATATATATATATATATATATATATATATATATATCTCACATACTGCAGAACTCAGTCTGAAACCATGATTAGGGATGCATCGACTTAAAATGCTCTTTCAAAATGATAGAACAGAAGTGTCCTCATTTCCAAGTCATTTTTCTATGTTACTACTTTTTACTTCTAAGTCCCCTAGTTCACTTCATTAATGTTTAATTAATCAAAATCAATGTTTAGAATCAAAATCAATCCCCTATCAGTACTGCTTCCTAACTCCCCCTGCTCACCTCGCCAATAATAAACTTTAGCGGTGAGACGTTGCCACACACACCTAGAGCATGTGCAAGGGACCAAAAGCTAACCATGTGTTGGGTCTCATAATGGATGCTACCTTCAAGTGTAGCTTTGAGGCATCATTTTTAAAATTATGCATGTTTTACTAATTCTAAAACAAAGAGTGTAGAGGGACAGTGGAGGGAGGGCGAGGGATTAACAGAGCAACAGAGTAAAAAACTAGAGCAAAAGGTAAGGTGTAAGGATTCTTAATCCATGAGAAAATAAATTTTTTCTGTAGATGTTGGGATGTTGGTGTCATCAGGATCTTGCTCTGAGTCATCCTGGTTCTCTAGTCCTGCTCCATATGATCTGTTGGAAGCTAGTCAGATGGTAAACTTGCTCTAGGAATCCCAATCCTGAGATTTCCAGTGGGCTGCCATGTTCTCTAGATTTTTTGCATAGATTCTACCCCTTAGCTCTCTCTGTCTCTCTCTGTCTCTCTCTGTCTCTCTCTGTCTCTGTCTCTCTCTCTCTGTATCTGTCTCTCTCACTCTCTCTCTCTTCACACACACTATAATATATATTAAGAATACACACACACACATACACACACAGACACACACACACACACACACACACATAGTCTATGTGTCTACCTATCCATCTATCTACCTATATTATTCTTTCTAAAGTCTTACTTATATAAGTTTTTCCTAAGGGACATTTTTTTTTTGCTCAGGTGTTTATCAATTCCACTTAGGTTAATTCTTACAGGAATAGACAATGCTTCTAAGTGTATATTAATCTTATAAGGCATGGGCAGTGTTATATTCTTGACATTAGGTATTAATGAGTCTTATTGTTTAGTAAATAATAAGTATCCTATAGGTTCAGGCTTATTAAGCTGCATGTTATAAGAAAATGTCCATCTTCAAAACCTCTGAGAATTAGCCAGCTACTTGTCATAATGACATACTGTACTTCAAAAACAAATGTATATTAAAATCTAAATAGCAATGACACAAAGTGTTATAATATAATGCATAATGGTAGAAACACTCTATAACTGCAAACTGGTAAAGAAAAATAACTACCACAAAGCAAACATCTATTTCACAAATACAAGATAATTATGATAATACAAGTATATCAGAATACAGACACCAAATCTGCAACACACCCTCAGCACACACATAAAATAAGAGAATAGAATTCTTAATATTAATGCACTTCTAGAAAACAAGCAAGAGAGCAAACACAGCATCATAATGTCCTGTCTCTGCTTCAGTGAATGCTGTAGACAGAGAAGTTAAAATATATTTCTAAAAGAAAGAGTTTAACTGTCCAGTAAGTTTGGACAAAGGTGTTTCCGCTTGACAAGAGCCTACATGTTTTAGCCAAATCAGTGATGTAACAAAAATCCCAGAAGACCATTGATTAAGAAGCAAAATCCATTCATTTGGGAAGCTGGCGATGAGACCAGCAGTAAGTGCACCAGTAAGAAGAATATTGTGTCAATCGCTGCTGAGAAACTAGTTCTGCAAAATTATTTGTTTTAAATTTATTTGAATCTTTAAAAAATGTATGAGTATACATTATATTCCAAGAACTGTGTTGGCTCAGGCATTTTTTTAATATGA